>NW_020524520.1:0-40831 GCF_003368295.1 Carassius auratus
GTGATTTGAGGCAAATAACATACTTAGCATTTCACAAAACTGCTGAACCCCATCAGTATTTCTGATAGGAAAAATTAAATTGTGAATGATTTTGGATAGCTTGAATGGTTTTGCCGTGGTGATTTTTTAAATGACCTTACAAAGGGAATCATTATTGTATTTTTAAATTGCAGCTTCCAAACACGTCAAATAATTTTTCATACAGATGAAAAAGTCATTCTGAGGAAATATGCATATTTTACGACTTTACAACACTGTATGGATAACAGAAAATTAAAAAAACTGTCAGACATCTCATCTCACTCTGTCCCTCTGTTTGAGTATATGTGCTTCAGACTTCCATCGTCTGAGAGAAATAGCGGCCCCTACCAGGTTCAATTCCCGAACTTTTACTTTCACTTTTAAATCGGTTAAAATACAAACAAATACTTAGATTTAATTCACACTGACAAGCTAAACCAAACATATCTGATTATTACCGGTTCAGGGCTCATGGATAAATTATTTCTGGCCAGAGATACGTGAGAAATAGGAGAGATGATCAACCGCTGTGATCACGAGCGTCTGGAGTAAAGAGCTCAGAGAAAACGAATTTATTCCTGTTTTAAAGCTTTTAAAAATAAATTATTACAGCGATATCACACAATCAACCAATTAGAACACACCAAGAGCTAAATTCAGATGTTTTTGAACTGTTTGTGTGAAAATGAAATATTTGTGGCTCCCTATCTGAAATCACGCCTCCGATCAGCGCGTACAGTGTCAGCTCAAAACAAACGAATTTATTCTTGTTTAAGAGCTTTTTTAAATAATATATTACCACAAATGCACACAATAAACCCATTGTAACACTACAAGAGCTAAATGCAGGTGTTTGTGACCTGTTTAAGTGTGCAAGACTATTTGAAAGCGCGACTGCAGAATAACATATCTCTCGAGCTGCAGGATTCTGGCTTTCGTCGTACGAACGAACACATCACGGACAAGATTATTTCAAAACACATAATAGCTTGGCGAATATAAACGAAAACAGCCACGTGAACATAAACTGGATCTACTGGATTTGAATATTAAAGTGACCACATTTTACCACTTGCTTCTGTCTTCAATTTTAATCTATATAAAAAAGGAAACTCATTCGACTTGGCTGCTTTTTTAATGTGTGCGTATTTATTTATTTACCTTTTTATACATTTTGTATAATTTCATAGTTTGTGTATTACAATTATGAAAACAAAAATAAATTAGCCACTCACATAGAAATAGCTTAGGCCTTAACCTTTTTCTGACAGTTTTAGGGATTTTTAAAAATCCTAAAAAAACTTATTTGTGCTGCAAATAATAATTTCAAACTCATTTGATACTGACCTATGACATCCTGTGACATTATATTTATTTGAATTTACATAATCTCATAGATGTAACAGTAAATCTGTTCAGCTCACAGATCAATACTAAGCTGTAATACAAGCAGAACTTTCACAAATGCTTATGAGTCATTTAAGGATTTGATAACACTGTAAAATAATGTCTAATTTGTTAACATTAGCAAATTCATTGATAACACTTTATAATAACTGCACTCATTAGTAAATAGTCAGTTCATGCTTTATAAAGCCTTGTCCCAATATTAATAGTCAGTAGTAAGCAGTTTATAAATACAGCTATAAATAGCTTGTCCTTGGTTTATAAGCACATTTATTAAAAAGGAGAGTAAAGGGTCAGTTATCTTCCTATGAAAAATAAAAGATAAAAATAAACAAACAACAACACAGATTGATACAGAACTCAGAAATTTTATTGTGGATTTATGATAAATCAGCCTGTAAATGAATTCATACTCCTCCTCATACTACTCCATACTCCTTTTTCAACATGATGCCAATATACTGAGATGTTAAATTGTGAATGGGTTTAGGATAGCTTAAATGGTGTTGCCATAGAGATTTATTAAAGTAACATAAAAAATACAATAGTTATTTTACTGTATCTTTAAAATTTTTCATTCTAACTCTTCATAATTTTTTATATAAGTAGAAGTCCTCATTTGAAGGAGCACAGTAAGTTTCATAGCTTTATCATTTTCAAGAGCCAGCATAAAATTAAAACTATCATAACTTATAAATCAAGCTTGCAATTCTTAGTACCAATAATGGCCACCAGAGGGAGCTATAGGATTACTTTTAAATAATTATTGGAGAAACGAGTATGATTTAAATAATTTATAGAAATCTTTCAAATAAAATAATATGTATTTTAGGAATTTTACTGATAAAATGACCCTCACTTAATTAGAATAACAAGCTGAAGTATTGTGAACTGTATATTAAGAATAATTCTTAATAGGCTTTATGGACAGATACGTTTTAAGTGACTCTTGAAGGTTCAGCACCACATCCTCTTTTACCACTGTTTAAAGAATTAATCTTACAGAACAGGTGTGAATGAATTTTGGATAGCTTGAAGGGTTTTGTCGTGGTGATTTTTTGAAATAATAGTAAAAAAGTAACCAGTAAAAAAAAGTGCAGCTTCTAAACACTTCAAAAAAATGTACACATAGAAGACAAGTCATTCTGAGGAAATATGCATAGTTTCATGACTATACAACATTATATGGATGACAGAAAATTAAAAAACATACATCTGATGTCACTCTGTCCCTCTGTCACTGTGTGTGTGTGTTTGTGTGTGTTTTAAGTGAATTAGGTGTGAAACTATCAGTGAGCATTTAGTCTCCAGCGCCAACATTTTACAGAACTGCCACTTTCCTGGAGTCTCAGAATTACTCGGTGTCAGGTTCTGAGAGATCTAAGATTCCAAAAAATGATTTAATTAGAATACCATGAAGTATTGTGAAATACTATATATTAAGACTTTATATATAGGCTTAATTAACAGATTAGAGTGACTCGTGAAGGACCAGCACCACCTCCTCTTGTCCGATGGTTTGAGGAATATATCTTCCAGAATCTGGGATTAAGATTTAGGAGCTCATTTTTATTCCACCTCCTTTCCTGAAAGTCTGTCTTGCAGAATTGACTAAAAATTAATCTTCACATTAATTCCTAATTCTTTTGCAATTCTTTTGTCAGTTCTTCTTGACCTGTTTTTCTCTTCCAGCTTTCCTGGACTATTGTATAGCACTCATAAATGATTAAATAAAAAATAATGGTAGTTATTAAGATTGATATGGTTTGGAATTGGTAAAATGTGCTTGGAAAAAAATCACAATAAAACAATGTTTTAATGTTTAAGTTTGGAATATTAACTGACATGAATGAATGCTATATAAATATTGTTCATGTTAACATAATGTTTATAAATGAAATCTTATTGTAAAGTGTTACTAAAGTTATATATATATATATATATATATATATATATTGTTCTGTGAATGTGATTTTAAAGTCGAGATGATTCGGATTAACCCTTTAACTGCCATATCAAGTTCAAGTTCTAGTTCAAGTTCAATTTATTTGTATAGCGCATTTACAACAGCCTCCTGGCTGACCAAAGTGCTTTAACATAAGAGCAAGAATATTACACATACATAAAAATAGACCAGACAAAAAATTTAAAACCACCCATTTCAAAATGTAGCATAACACAGTAGTCAGTACACTAAGGAAAATAAAAAAGTTTTTAGCAAAGATTTAAAAATAGACAAGGAAGGGGCCAGTCTGATCTCTAAAGGCAGGGTATTCCAGAGTCGTGGCCCGGCCACTGCAAATGCACGCTCCCCTCTACGCTCCCCTCTATCCTTTAAAACCTCACTGCCAGAGGGATATTGTGAATGCATGTGCCCGCTGGGCACAGTTTACCTGATGCCACCGGGGTGGTGATGGCATTGGTGGCTTGAGCCCGCCATCGCTGCTTGCAGCTATATTTATTATTTATTCTTCTAATTTTTTTCCAAGGTTTCGGGGGCTTTTGGGGTCCTTAACATGCTTAAAAAGTCTTGAAAATTGGCACACACATTGGAACCTGCGGCCATTAGGGCCGGGCAGAGACTGATACACAGGCGTGGCACAGGGGCTCTACAGCGCCCCCTGGAATACTGAGGGCCATATATCATACATACTTGCACGTAGACACACGAAACTCGGTACACATGTAGATCTCATCAAACCAAACAACTTTCGTACTGCATGTCATAGGCTCCGCCCAACAGGAAGTTGGCTATTTTGGGTTTAGTAGTCATATTTTTCTTCAAAGTTGTGGGGGCTTTTGGGGTCCTTAACATACTCAAAAACTCTTGAAAATTTGCACACACTTTGGAATCTGTGGCCTTTAGGAGCCTGCAGAAGCTGGGACCCGGGCGTGGCACAGGGGCTCTACGGCGCCCCCTGGATCACAGTCAGAAATGTTGATGTATAGCTCACACATACTTGCCAATATTCATATGAAACTCAGTACACATATAGATCTCATTGTGCCGAACAACTTTCGTATTGAATATCATAGGCTCCGCCCAACAGGAAGTCAGCTATTTAGAGTTATGTAAAAAGCGCATGCTCTGGAATTTGAAATACTTGTCATAGGTTTTTTACTCGATTGCCGCCAAACTCGGTCAACATGATCTCAAGACATTGGGGATGAAAAATTGCCAGGGGATTTTTGATATCTCGAACGGTTTGCTCGTGGCGAGGCTTTGAAATTATGGCGAGAAATGAGAAACAGGAAGTGTCTAATACCATCCACATACATTTCCTAATTTTAATCAAACTTCATCAGATTATTCATTGTATGATGTCGATCGCATATATGTGACTATTAGGAGTCAAAGTTATAGCGCCACCAAGTGGCAGCAGGAAGTGTGTCATTTTCAAAATGCTTTGAATTCAGCATCTTATTTTTACTCGATTTCCTTCAAACTTCATCAGAATAATGTTAAAACACAGCCGATATAAATCTGCTGGGGGGATATTGATATCTAAAAATATTGTTGCCGTGGCAACATGTCAAACTGGAATAATTCTCAGGTGATTTTGAGGCATATAACATACTTAGAATTTCATCAAACTCAGAACACATATCAGTATTAGTGACAGCTAGACACTGGCAAAATTTCATAAGAGGGCGTGGAAGAGGCACTCTATAGCGCCACCTTTTGTCAAAAGTGGGGGGGTTAGTTTTAGCTACAGACACCAAACTCAGTACAAAAATTGTTCTTATCAAGACGGACAACTTTCTAATTCACAGTCATCAGCTACGACCAACAGGAAGTCGGCTATTTTGATTTGAATGTGGATTGTTTTTTACATTTAGCTGTGAATTAATGCATACTGCTCAGAGGAGAGTAACACTATACACACCAAACTTGGTGTACATGTTGAAAAAACATTGAGGAACTTAAATTGTGAATGGGTTTTGGATAGCTTGGATGGTTTTGTCGTGGGGATTTTTTTAAATGACAATAAAGATGGAATTATTAATTTTCCTGCATTTTTAAATTCCAAACACTTCAAAACCTTTTTTCATACAGAAAAAAAGTTATTCTGAGTAAATATGCATAGTTTCATGACTTTACAACACTGTATGGATAACAGAAAATTAAAAAACTGTCAGACATCTCATATCACTCTGTCCCTCTGTTTGAGTGTGTGTGCTTAGACTTCCATTGTCTGAGAGAAATAGCGCCCCTACAGGTGCAGTTACCGGACTAAAAAAGGGAGGAGACTGTCTTTTTGTTTCACTTTTAAATCGGTTAAAATACAAATAAATACTTGGATTTAATTCACACTGACAAGCTAAACCAACATATATGATTATTATCAGGTCAGGGCTCATTAATAATTGATGTGTGGTCAGTGATACGTGAGAAACATGAGAGATGAATCACCGCTCTGAGCACCAGCGTGTGGAATGATGAGCTCAGAAAAAAACGAGTTTATTCTTGTTTTATAGCTATTTAAAATAAAGTATTGCAGCGATATCACACAATTCACCAATTAGAGCACACCAAGAGCTAAATTAAAATGTTTTTGAACTGTTTGTGTGAAAATGAAATATTTGCGGCTGCCTATCTGAAATCACTGCCTCCGATCAGCGCGCACAGTGTCACAAGTTCAAAACTAACGAATTTATTCTTGTTTAAGAGCTTTTCAAAATAAATTATTGCCATAAATGCACACAATACATCCATTATAACACAACACGAGCTAAATGCAGGTGTTTGTGACCCGTTTAAGTGTGCAAGACTATTTGAAAGCGCGACTGGCAGAATAACATATATCTCTCGAGCTGCAGGATTCTGCCTTTCGTCGTAAGAACGAACACATCACGGACAAGATTATTTCAAAATACATAATAGCTTGGCGAATATAAACGAAAACAGCCACGTGAACATAAACTGTTGAGAAATAAATCTGAAGTGGATCTACTGGATTTTAATATTAAGTGACCGCATATACCAGCTGCTTCTGTCTTCACTTTTAATCTATATAAAAAATTAAACTCATTCATCTTGGCTGCTTTTTTAATGTGTGTACGTATTTATTTATTATTTTGCTCTAACAAGACTTAATCTATATTTAATTAAATCAAATACATTTGATTTTACATTTGATTTTTCCATTTCTGCATCTAAACGCCTAAAAACCTAAAACATGCTCTGTTATACTATTGTTAGCAATTTCTTTATCGTCCAATTTATCTGGTGTACACGCTTTTATTTTCATAATAAACTTGTTTGTTAGATTATACACAGTTATAGTGGTCTATAATAAATATTGACAGGTTTTATTCAAGCTGTGTAGAATGATTGCCGTAGGCAAATTTTTAAAAATGTAAATCCCAAAAAAAAAAAAAAAAATTATAAATAAATAAAAAACATTGGAAAAGAATAACTTGTACTTTTTATACATTTTGTATAGTTTCATAGTTTATGCATTATAGTTATAAAAACAAACAAATTTAGCCACTCACATAGAAATCTTAGGCCTTATCCTTTTCTGACAGTTTTAGGGATTTTTAAAAATCCTAAAAAACCTTATTGGTGCTGCAAATAATAATTTCAAACTAATTTGATACTGACCTCTGACATCCTGTGACATGATATTTATTTGAATTTACATAATCTCATGGATGTAACAGTAAATCTGTTCAGCTCACAGATCAAGACTAAGCTGTAATGCAAGCAGAACTTTCACAAATGCTTGTAGGTCAATAAAATCATTACAAAACACTTACAAATCATTTAAGGGATTTGATAACACTGTAAAATAATGTCTAATTTGTTAACATTAGCAAATGCATTGATAACACTTTATAATAACTGCACTCATTAGTAAATAGTTCATGCTTCATAAAGCCTTGTCCCAATATTAATAGTCAGTAGTAAGCAGTTTATAAATACAGCTATAAATAGCTCATTTATTAAAAAGGAGAGTAAAGGGTCAGTTATCTTCCTATGAAAAAAAAAAAATGAAAAAAATAAACAAACAACAACACTGATTGATACAGAACTCAGAAATGTTATTGTGGATTTATGATAAACTCAGCCTGTAAATGAATTCATTCTCCTCCAAGAAGACACAAGTAGTTCACACCAAACTTTTTTAACATGAAGCCATATACTGAAGATGTTAAATTGCGAATGGGTTTAGGATACCTTAAATAGTGTGGCCATAGAGATTTATTAAAGTAACATGAAAAAATACCATAGTTATTTTACTATATCTTTAAAATTTTTAATTCCAACTCTTCATAAATTTTTATATACCTAGAAGTCATCATTTGAAGGAAGCACAGTAAGTTTCATAGCTTTATCATTTTCAAGAGCCAGCATAAAATTAAAACTATCATAACATATAAATCAAGCTTGCAATTCTTAGTACCAATAATGGCCACCAGATGGAGCTATAGGATCACTTTTAAATAATTATTGTAGAAACAAGTATGATTTAAATCATTTATAGAAATCTTTCAAAGAAAAATAATATGAATTTTATGTATTTTACTGATAAAATGACCCTCACTTTATTAGAATAACAAGCTGAAGTATTGTGAACTGTATATTAAGAATAATTCTTTATGGACAGATAAGTTTTGAGTGACTCTTGAAGGATCAGCACCACATCCTCTTTTACCACTGTTTAAAGAATTTATCTTACAGAACAGGTGCGAATGAATTTTGGATAGCTTGAATGGTTTTGTCGTGGTGATTTTTTGAAATAACAGTAAAAAAGTAACCAGTAAATGTCTTTTATTTTTTTAAGTGCAGCTTCTAAACGCTTCAAAAAAATGTACACATAGAAGACCAGTCATTCTGAGGCATATTTCCTCAGAATGACTGGTCTCATGACCATAGTTTCATGACTATACAACACTATATGGATGATAGAAAATTAAAAAACTATCATACATCTGATGTCACTCTGTCCCTCTGTCACTGTGGGTAATGTGTGTGTGTGTGTGTGTGTGTGTGTGTGTGTGTTAAGTGAATTAGGTGTGAAACTATCAGGGAGCATTAAGTCTCCATCGCCAACATTTTACAGAACTGCCACTTTCCTGGAGTCTCAGAATTACAATGTGCCAGGTTCTGAGAGATCTAAGATTCCAAAAAATGATTTGATTAGAATACCATGAAGTATTGTGAAATACTATATATTAAGACTTTATATATATGCTTTATGAACAGATTAGAGTGACTCGTGAAGGACCAGCACCACCTACTCTTGTCCGATGGTTTGAGGAATATATCTTCCAGAATCCGGGATTAAGATTTAGGAGCTCATTTTTATTCTACCTCCTTTCCTGAAAGTCTGTCTTGCAGAATTGACTAAAAATTAATCTTCACATTAATTCCTAATCATTTTGCAATTCTTTTTGTCAGTTCTTCTTGACCTGTTTTTTTTCTTCTTCTTTTTTGACCTTATGACCCAGTCAGCATTTTTGTACAATGGTCAAGTCTTAACTTATCCATTTCTGTATTGCATTTGTGTTTGTGTTAAAACAGTTTGAGTTAAAACTCTTTTTTAATGCATTTCATCTGTAAAAGAAAACATGCCTAATAATTCTGCACATGAATATAAGGAGTTTTTCTCTTCCAGCTTTCCTGGACTATTGTATAGCACTCATAAATGATTAAATAAAAAATAATGGTAGTTATTAAGATTGATATGGTTTGGAATTGGTAAAATGTGCTTGGAAAAAAATCACAATAAAACAATGTTTTAATGTTTAAGTTTGGAATATTAACTGACATGAATGAATGCTATATAAATATTGTTCATGTTAACATAATGTTTATAAATGAAATCTTATTGTAAAGTGTTACTAAATATATATATATATATATATATATATATATATATATATATATATATATATTGATCTGTGAATGTGATTTTAAAGTCTAGATGATTCGGATTAACCCTTTAACCGCCATATCCTTTAAAACCTCACTGCCAGAGGGATATTGTGAATGCATGTGCCCGCTGGACACAGTTAACCTGATGCCACCGGGGTGGCGATGGCATTGGTGGCTTGAGCCCGCCATCGCTGCTTGCAGCTATATTTATTATTAATATCATAGGCCCTGGCAGCCATTACAAAGAACAAACAGTTTGGAGGATGGATGGATGGATGGATTGATTTTCAATTGGTTATTTTATTTTATTTATTTGGTTGTTTTTCAACATCATATCTTTTGGAAATTTTAATAATAAATGTATTATTTATATGTAGAGATGAGGAATAGCCAGTGGATGATATAATTTCATATTTATATAATTGATATAAAATATATGAATAACGTGAATACTCAAAAAAGTATGATATAATCATCATCATCAACATCATCATCTCTATTGATTATTTTACTATTTAACAGATCTTTTGGAAGTTGTAAATATATTGGCATTAATTATATCTGGAGATCGAGATGGCCAATAGCTGATATAATAATATTATAATTGAGATATAATGTAATATATGTAAGATGTAATATATATGCATTAGTAGTAGTAGTGATAAAATAATAATAACAATAATAATAACATATTGTGTATGTATTGTAATACATATTAATATAATTATTTATGATTCATAATAATTGTTTTTTATCTTTATGTAGGTTTGTACTGTATGCATGCACGTAGAAGTGCTGGTCTGCATTTATATAGCACTCATTTGTCAGACTTTGAGGGGCAATGCCTGTGGTTTTAATGGCAGTGCTGATGTTTCCTAAGGACATTCTGGGCAAATGGTGCAACATGAGAATCTGGATTGGGGGGCATCTGTTTGCCTGAGGCAAACACCCGAGTCTCTCTACGAACGTGTGCTATATGTGTTTTCACATCAAACAGAAATAGACATGCCTTGAATAATGAACTTCATTCTTTTTTAAATCACACTGTGTTTATTGCACTGTTAATGTGTACTGTCACAGTCCTGCCTAAGAATGATTGAAACTACGCTGAATCTGTGATTAATGTTGTGTTCTGTCTCTCTTACCTTGCAGGTCTGTATAACTCTGTAGATAGCTGGATGATCGTGCCCAATATCAAGCAGAATCACTACACAGTCCACGGCCTGCAGAGCGGCACCCGTTACATTTTCTTCGTCAAGGCTATCAACCAGGCAGGCAGCAGAAACAGCGAACCTGCTCGCCTCAAAACCAACAGTAAGTCCAGTCCTCATGAGCTGTGCTAAGGATCTATAAACCTTATGGTAGTCATCAATCGATATGGTTTTTCCAATAGCTGATGCCAGCATCTTGACAGCAGTATGCAGTATATTCCCAAAATGAACATTTATTTTACACAACATTTACTCAACATTCCCTTCAATGATATAGAGTGCTGCAGAGATTATATATTCCAGAAGTTTGCATCACCCTGGCGCCCACAAGTAGAAGCCAGGAGGATTTTTCCACTAGCCTTTGAATTCTTTCTTACACATTTTGTTCATCAAGATAATGTTGTGAGTTTTGAAGCCTACATGCATTTGCCATTTGAATTGTTTGAATTCTGGGTACAATTTTTATGTTGCAGGTCAAATTGACCCTGTTTTTTTATATATATACAATTTACTAAAATCCACACTTGAAAACAAACAAAATAGTAAACTTTTACATATTGCAATAAGAATAAATATTAGAAAATAGCATATTTCACATGTGCTTTCATGAAGATCAAGCAGTACAGAAGTTAGATTCCCAGTGGAATTACTGTGCTTAATTCAACTGACAAATGCATTAATGTAAATACCTTCAGAGGCTAATTTAGAAAAAAAAATTCCTTGTGACCATCATAAATGTAATAAAAATTTTGCACACATATATGCACATTAAGTTTTTTTTTTATTAAGTCACTTGTTAGCAGTTATCTTTTTCAAGACATGTACAGTAAAAGCTTAAACAAAATCACCAATGTGGTATTACTAGTTTTTTTTTTTTATGTTGCAAAACAAATCTGAACATATCTTGAGCTTGTTTTAACCACAGACCATGTTTCAGGCACTTAACCAAATTTAAAAAAAATACTGACTTCAGGACAGCAGAATTAAAAGTACAAAATTGCTAACTGTTTCCAGGTTTAAGGACCCGTCCTGGCTGCAGCACTCTATTTACTCCCAAAATTAAGATTTGTTTTACACTAATTCACTCAGAAATATTTGTAAACGGAAAATATGCCATGAACCCCAACTATTATTGGATATTGGTAGGGAAATGTAGGGCTTGGTGTGAATAATCTCAAATTATCATCAGATTATCCAAATGATAAATCAAACCAAACACACCAGTCTGCACCTCTTAGGTCTAATATCCAGAGTCCTAGTAGATATGGTGCTCGTACATCAGTGTAAATGCAGCAGCTCTGTCATACTCTACTGCTCAATAACTTCTGCGTTCCATCTGTGACAGGCATCTGAGCATGCAAATAATGAGAACCATCAGTTGGTTTGGTTTCAAATCGCTGTGTGTGTGAGAGAGAGAGCAAGAGATAGAGAGGTCTGGGAAAGCCCGGGTCCCTCACCTAAGCTGTCTCAATCAAGATAAAGCGCACCAGCTGACAGCATTCAAATGGGTTATTGCATCAGAGTCTCTCTGCGGCCTTGTGGAGGAGTTTGAGAGAGAAATACAGGGATCTCTGGAGGAAACGGCAAGCGTTCCTCTCTCGCTCATTTGTCTGTCACAGTCTGTTTCTTGTGCTTTCCAATGCTTCCTCGAGCTTCTGTGAGAATACGGCAGTAGTATCTCTCTCACTTTCCATCACTCGCCCCCACCTGTCTTTTTGGTTACGGTAATAATGCTGTTTTTGGACAGCAGTGCCATTAAATGTCATTTTCTCCCAGACACACAGAGCTCCAGTGTTTTAGCTGTATTGTGCTGTGAAAGCCTGTCCTACAAAAATGTATTGAGTGTAAATACAGTATGTTGCTGTAAGTTTACTCATATGTAGACTCAATTTGTAAACTCTTTCAAAAGTTTTTGTGTTGTTTTTTAAGACACCAAGAAAGAAGGACTAGTAATTACCTCTAATGTTGCATATAAGATTGTAATATTATCTAAACATCTAATATTGTGAACTATTATTTTAATTTAAAATAACTGTTTCTGTTTTCTATTCTAATGTATTTTATTCCTGTGGTGATAAAGCTGATTTTTTTTTTTTTGTGGCGTTACTCATGATCCTTCAGAAATCATTCAAATATGATGATTTGCTGCTCAAATAATATTTATTTTCATTATTTGAAACAGTTGTGCTGCTTCACTGTTTTGTGAAAATAGTTTTTTTTTCCTCAGGATTCTTTGGATTGAAAAGATTTTAAATATAAATATTTTGCTACATTCTCAATGTCTTTAATGTCACTTCTGGTCAATTTAATGTGTCCTTGATGAATAATATAATTAATTAATACTTTTTTTTATTATTTCAGAAAATACTAAATCCAAACCTTTGAACAGTAGTGTATGTGTTGCAATGCTGCTATTGGGAAAAAGTATGTAGAGATTAAACACTACTGTTTTTCTTAGTGCTTTGGGAAACATAGCTATAGGAATAAAATATCTATAACTTTCTCTCTTTGAGCAACAGTAGCATCAGCATTCAGTGTAGGGAATCTAAGGCTGCTTTATATAGTATTCATCAGAGAGGACATTTTAACCCTTGCATAGTCAAACAATGCAATATCATTTGCCACAGCTGTGGTTTCTGCCCATCTGAGCATATGAAACAGGAAGCTGGTTTTGGGCCAATTCTCTGTTTTACTTTTTCCCCAGCAAACACATATTTGCCATGTCTACTCGACCGTGAAAGTCCAGACACTTCCCCCGTCTCAAGAGAAATGCTATTTAGAGACTTTTACATAATCACTTCCTGTTTGATTCAGGAATCCAGAGTGAGAGCGTGCTCTACCCCCGGTCGAATCCTAGAGCTCTCGCTTTATCATCTACGATTAATTTCTCATTAACCTTTGAGTGGTGACTATATATTTACATTTACATTTATCCATTTAGCAAATGCTTTTATCCAAAGCGACTTACAGTTGTGGAATACAATAAGCAATGTATCATTAGATGGTAATAAACACAAGAACGTGCCAGTTGTACAAGGTTTCAGTTATCATTCAAAATAGTAAAAAGCTAGGACAGGAGGATAATAAGAAAAGAGACAAAGTTAAGGCATATAATTTTTTTATTTTCTATTTATTTTTATTTTTTGATTGGAGGAAAATAGATGCTCAGATTGGTAAACCTACAGTACCTATAATCTGCAAAGGCAGAGAAGATGTAGAAGCGATTGTGTCACAGGCCCTGTCTTTGGCTCTTTGGCCCCCATACATTTCACTTTTTAGCCTCAAATGCCACATCCTTCATGTTTGATGTAATTACCTAAAATTAATGAGACAAATGAGCTGTGGGGTTTGGGGTATGTCTTGAATCTTATATAAGAAATATCAAGTAGCACATCTCACCAAACACATTGTTTCAAAGCAGCTTTACAGAAAATAATTATGTTAATGTTTATAATATCTTAATATCTTCATGAGTTTAAGTCACATTAAGAAGATTTAAGCTAGCTGATGATAGTGTACATTTTGCACATATATATATATATATATATATATATATATATATATATATATATATATATATATATATATATATACATATCAAAGAAGAAGACATCAAATGGCTCTTTGTAGGTTGTGCTGAAATCAAAGTTTGGTTTCTCCAGCTGAACTTTAGATGAGATAATACGTTCAAAAGGCATCCACAATAGAGATGGCAGAAGGGGTCTGAGCATAAACTCAAGTCTAGACAGTCAGCCGTACACATCAAGCCAAATCACTGCCTTTCATTCCCACTGATCTATCTTTTATTCCTCAAATGGATTATCTTTCTTCTTGTGTTCTCTCTTCTGCTTTGGCTGCATTGTTAATCATAGTATATCATTAATCAACATTGATTGATCTTTATTTGAGCATGCGCCTCCTTTGGTCTCCAGCCATTCTGATGATTTTTTATTATTTTTTTGTGTTGTTCATCATAGTATTGGGACAATTAAGCTACAGTTTCTTTGTTTATTTTAAAGATGGGTATCAAAGCACATTTTTTTTAGATTCTACAGCATAAATAGAAATAGTTTTAAAAAAAAAAGACAAAGAGTATTTGCAACACTCTACTGCCTGACAAACTTTAGTTCAACATGTTCATAGTTAATGTGAGGAATTAAAAGTCAGAACTGACTTCACCCTAAAATCTAAAAATAATTCAATGCAAGTCCAAATGTATGAATTCGGTGCCATTCTTCCATTTGTGTTGTTTAAATGAAATGGGCAGATAACTTCTGAGGCCTCTGTATTAAGCAGCTTGACATTGATGGATAATTGCTCCATTTTGACTGTCATTCCATTCAGTGTTCAAATGTCTTGTGACCTTCTAAGCATAAAAGATTGTATTTTCCGTGGGAATCCATGCAATTGTGAATTTCATGTGAGGGCAAAGTATTTTCACACAGAATTTGCAACAATTCTAGTTGGTCAAAAATTCACCACACTGACCAGCAGAGAGCTTGGTTTGAAAATCCCTTCTTTGTGAGCTGTGCTTCATACAATGCTACACTACTGAAAATAAATTATTTTGCCCACAAAAATTTTACCATAATTCTATAGCTCCAAAAGGTAGATTAAACTTAGACTAAAGGTGTATAAATACCTACAGTTTACAGCCAAAGGTTTGTAGTTCACAGCATATAGAACTGTAATTACTTTGTGATGTAGGTTTGAGCCTCATTTGCTGGATATTTTAAGAAAAATTTTACATTTTTATAATTGCTTTATTCATAATGAGACATAATATGTGACAGCTCAAGTTTTTCTGGCTTACTAGGTTTAATGTCACATTTACTTTGCCCTGTGAAGGTAGAATTTTGAATGACAGCAGCACTAAATAAGCCTGTCTGTTTGTGTCTGTGTAGAGTCACACTGTGTTCCTATAGGAGGTCTGTCCTGTTTAATCAGCACTGTCATGGCTGGTGACCGCACATAAAGCCAATATGAGCAAAATCACATGACAAGCAGCCCCAAGGGCAGCCATGTTTACTTGTTGTTAAAAGATCTCAGAATAATATTTACTCATCCTGCACAGTGTAGACATCACTCAAGCTGTCAGCGGTCGGCGCTCTCCTGCAGAATGAACACTAAAGCAACCCAATCCAAGAACAGTTCCAAGCAATCCGTGTGACCTCACTGCACATCTTAAAGAAAAACATACCCTAGATTGTGTGTGTGTGTTCTGAGATATATATATACAGATGCTGGTCATATAATTAGAATATCATCAAAAAGGTTAAATAAATCAACTTTTTGATGGTATTCTAATTATATGACTATAATTTAGATATTCTAAATTATTCTTGAAGCACTGACTCCAGCTGCAGTCCACTCTTTGTGAATCTCCCCCACATTTTTGTATGGGTTTTGTGAAACAAAAAACATCCGACCAACTTTCATTTTCCAACAGGGCTTGGCACCTGCACACAGTGCCAAAGCTTCCAGTACTTGGTTTAAGTACCATGGTATCCCTGTTCTTAATTGGCCAGCAAACCCGTCTGACCTTAACCCCATAGAAAATCTATGGTGTATTGTGAAGAGGAAGATGCGATATGTCAGACCCAAGAATGCAGAGGAGCTGAAGGCCACTATCAGAGCAACGTGGGCTCTCATAACACCGGAGCAGTGCCACAGACTGATCGACTCCATGCCACGCTGCATTGCTGCAGTAATTCAGGCAAAAGGAGTCCCAACTAAGTATTGAGTGTTTTACATGCTCAATACTGTTCATGTTCATAATTTTCAGTTGGCCAAGATTTCTAAAAACCCTTTCTTTGTATTGGTCTTGAGTAATATTCAAATTTTCTGAGATACTGAATTTGGGATTTTCCTTAGTTGTCAGTTATAATCATCAAAATTAAAAGAAATAAACATTTGAAATATATCAGTCTGTGTGTAATGAATGAATATAATGTACAAGTTTCACTTTTTGAATGGAATTAGTGAAATAAATAAACTTTTTGATGATATTCTAATTATATGACCAGCACCTGTGTGTGTATATATATATATATATATATATATATATATATATATATATATATATATATATATATATATATATATATTTCTTGTAGTTAAGTGTATAAATGTATGGATTTTAAGTTCCTTTTTTTTATGAAAATGGCACAATAAAGACCTTTATTCTGACACCTGCACTGCACAGACATGCCATTTTACTCCTTTTTGTCTTAAACGGTTCATCAGATTTATACCAGCGGGCAATAAGCATTTCATGGGATTCTCGCTTTAGCCTGGTGTGTGTGTGTGTGTACATCTGCATCGCTTTTCCCAGTGCCCTCAAAATACATGCTTGTAAAATGGCATGACTGCACGAGTGTTGAGAACGGCTGTGCTCGCAGCGATAAGCAGTTCAAAGACAAGAGCGTGTTAATGGAATTGGTTTCCAGCAGTACATTGCCAGAACCTTTCATATCTGGGCACAGTAAACCTCACTCTGGATTGAGATGATTGGTTTGTGGGCAGGGACGGAGCGCAGCTGATTGTTTTCCTGCATTGTCAGTCATTAAGCTGGGGATGGAAAGATTTAGACGTGCCAGAGTTAAATGTCAGGTCTGTGGGGTCACTTCTGCTTTTCAAGAAATCTTCACCTTGGAATTATAAGGTTCTATCTGCGATTTTTGTCAAAATTGAGTTATTCACAAATACTTATTCTGTGACAACTTATGTGAAGGGTTATTTTTATTTTTTTATTTTTTACATTTTGGGACTGATATATGAAAGACACTTGTTCCCCATATCACTATATTGAATGCAACAACTTTGAAGCTCAATATCTCAAAACTGCTCAGAATGCAGACAGACCCTTGTAATTCCAAGGTGGCAAAATGTAACTCAAATCATAAATTTAGCAGACTTCTCTCTGTCTTTAACTATTACACAAATACACACTGTGCCTTTTATCACAACCACTCATCTCCTAATTAACCAGATGTGCACAATCTGACATTTAACATATTGCACAAATTCCAACAAACCAGTGAGGGTTACCAAACTCATTCCCCACCGGCTCTTATTACATGTCCCTGATGTATCTCACCCATCTCTGTCCTCTTTGCTCCTCAGGTCAGCCTTTCAAACTGGACCCCAAAACAGCCCACAAGAAGCTGCGCCTCTCCAATGATTGTCTGACCATGGAGAAGGATGAAAGTTCCCTGAAGAAGAGTCATACTCCAGAACGATTCAGCGGAACTGGATCATACGGTGCCGCTGGCAACGTCTTCATTGACAGTGGCTGCCATTATTGGGAGGTTTTACTGGGAGCCTCCACATGGTAAGAGATTTCAGATTTTCAGACTTGGATCTGTTATGTTAATAGGCAGTTGTCAGAAGTGTATAATAGTTAAAAGAGAACAGTGTGTGTGTGTGTTTTACATCATGCTTGTTTTATTATAAATTTAACAATTTTTTTGTTGTTGTTATTATTTGGTAATATTCGTGACTTGTCATTATTTTGGGGTCATTTTGGTTTGAGACATTGCTACTGATCACTGACTGCCAACTTCAATTGAGTTTTTAACTAAAACGTTTTATATAATGAACTAATAAGTTGTTAAAACAGTTTTTTAGTCCTTTGGTCATGTCTTATCTCACCTGCTTTCCAATGGCGACATTTCTAATCTATTTCAGGTACGCTCTTGGTGTGGCTTACAAGTCAGCACCCAAAAACGAATGGAGCGGTAAAAACTCATCGTCTTGGGTTTTCACACGCTGCAACAACAACTTCCTGGTGCGGTACAACAACAAGGAGTCGATCGTGGAGGCTTCGCTACAGCTGCGCAGGGTCGGGGTGCTGCTGGACTACGACAACAACGCCCTGTCCTTCTACGACGCCATGAACTCGCAGCACATTTACACTTTTGACGTTTCCTTCCTGCTTCCAGTGGCTCCCACCTTCATGATCTGGAACAAGTCATTGATGATCATGTCAGGGCTGCCCGTGCCTGACTTCGTGGACTGTAGCGAGCAGCAAGAAGGCATCTGCCGCCAACAGGATTCGCCCTATGTGTCCGGAGTGAAAAGCTGCCACTGAGGCTTCATAGGAGTTGTTCCCTTACCCTTCTTATTTTCCTGGTTTTATAACTGGGGTGAAGTTTAGCGAGTGGATTAAGAGCTCTCAGATTTAAACAGCTGAAATGGGGGAAATTGTAAATTATTTATGACTAAATATTTGCTTTTTTGTCAGTTTTAATGTATCCCTAAAAGCACTTTTAGAGTTGAATTTGTTGCCCCTGTGTGTAAAAAAAAAAGACTTGCTAACTTGGGACAGGGTTGGACTTCTTTTTGGACCGAATATAATGGATTATGTTAGGATGACAATTTGGTGTTTCTAATAAGGGTTACATGTATTATCTGATGGGTCTATAACACAGTTTTCATATTCAGGGAGAAAAGATGATTCTTTGGATTAAAATAAGTCTGAAGATGATGGCATGATATGTATTTCCTCTGTGATTTGTTCTCACTATCTCAGTTTCTGGTTTAGTTTTTTTGTGAACAGCATGAGGCACAAGTTCTCCAGGTGTTTTTAACATGTATCTTTAATAGTTGATATATAATGTATCACAAAATCCCATGGAGGTGTTCGTCCAATGAAACTCCATCGATGACTGTAATTCAAGACTATAGTCCATATTTATCAGTTCCATCCATTGAAAATTATTTGAAATATGGACAAAACATCAGTTTATAATTCAAATGTGCTTCCAAAGCAAATACAGTGTAGTAGTTTTATTTTCTTAACGGCTGTATTGAAACTTACATGATCTTCTGCAGTGTGACGTTCAGGGCTAAAATAAGGACACCCAGTCTTGGGATGAAGACAATCACTTGTACTAATGCAGGCAAAAAAAATAAAAATAAATCAAGTGTGTAGCAAGAGATCTTTGCAATAGCATGCTGAACCTGAGATACTTCTCCAAAGCGTGGTTTGTATCCATTCGGTTCAATGTAAATATCCAGATTGGGAAGTATTCGTACTACTGACGCCACTGGTTTTACTTTGTATCGGTGGGGTTTCCTCTTTGCTCTGCTGAATGTACATGATTTGCTTTGGTTCCTTTTATATCTTTCTGATTGAAAGCACAGAGCATTTGACCATTATATTCTCTTTTCAAGCACAGCAAGTATGTGAATCCTCCTGTTACATCTTGAGAGGTTAGGACCTTTACACTTATCTCCAGCTCGTAAAATAGTTATGTTTTCTGAGAAGATCAGGTTGGGTTTACCTCCCTTCTGACTGTTTTTCCTGCATCCTTCATTTCACCATCGGTCAATGTAATTGAAGCTAGTGTCAAGCCACATGCTATCACAGATGTCAGACTGTTTTTCCACCATGAACCTTTACTCATGACTGAAGGATACATTGATCGTGTAGTACTGTAGAGCAATAATGAACTTAGTTTGTTAGCATTTATAATGATTTCTGGCCAATTGCACAAAGTTCTTGAGTCTCAATACTATTTCCACTTGATCATTTTGGTCTTTGATCCAATTTGTCTTGGTCTTGGGCAATAAATACTTATATGAATGCCATAATGAGACACTTTTTAGACTGATGGAGCTTTTTTTAATGAGTTCTACTCTGCTAAAAGTGCAATAGTATGGGTGAAGTGTGACACAGCAATGTCAAATCATTGTCGGTGTGTTTCCTGTATGAACAAACCCTGAGATGTCCACTATTGCACTGTCTTTCTGTTTCAGTTCATTCAGTCACACTGTTGTCAGTTCTGTTGTAGCTGGCATGTGTCTTGGTCTCACATTCGGACAGTCTTGAGTGCAACTTCGCATGCTAAAAAGAGTAAGATGTATTGCAGAAAGTCTTCAACATTTCCATTAAACAATAGTAATATCCATAGACAAATCTCGAGGAATTGTTTTGAGGTTTTCTTTTTTCAGGTCACTATATTCATGCTCATTTTCAGGCTTTTAAGAAGTAAGAGTGAGGAGCTTGAAAGCAGAACTCATGAGTCAATCTCTGATCTAGTTTGATCGACATGATCTATTTGTTCAAGTGCATGACGATCGGCCCAGCTTGAAGTATTTCATGTGATATTCTCTGCTGTTTTATATAAACATTTTTTAAGAGAAATCTCCAGGAAATATATAATGGCATATCAGGTTTCCAGTTAGCTGTGCTTTTCTTTACATTTATGACTGATGAAGTAATTACATTTCTGTTTGAATGAAAGAACCGAATCCTCTTCTTTGATATTTCTGTCTTTATTATGTGCTCAAGCAGCTGTGTTCATCAACATAATGCTCCTGTTTCAATAGATATAACTTAGCAAAAAAGAATGTAAATCATAGGAGGAAATATATATTATATAAAAATTGTATAATATACAAAAAGTATATATATGAACTATTGTTATTTATGTGAGTCCAAATAAAAGTCTGATCCGAAATGTTTGTTTTGTTCCATCATTGTCCTGTTTTCCAGAACATTGTGTTGTAGGAGGAGGTTAGTAATGCCAACTGAATATACCCATAAGGTTTTGAGCAAAAGCGCTTAGGAGGAGCCCTGCTGCACTGGCAGGGCACTCAGTGCCCACAGTCATGAAATAGGGCATTGCTTATGTTCCTCAGCTGCTATATCTGGCACAAGGGAGGGTTCCACACTCAGGATGTATGACAAAAAGGTCAGCGTAATAAGCTTTTGCAGTTATAAGCAGTAAGGATGTTTACATACCATTGCAAAAAGCAACAAATTAATAATAATAAACTTGCTTTCTAAAAGGTATATCATTGGTATTTTAAGTTTCAAAATACTATATATGCATTGTGGAAGATGGACTTTGGTCTTACTGTCAGCAGGTCTTGGTTACCATGGAAACCATGGAATTAACCATGGATATTTCTCAAAACATCAGATATATCTGCTTAAGTAAATTCAATTGTAGTCTTGTGTTTTAACCTCAGAAGGCAATAGAAAGACCACAAATCCATTGTACAATTTCAAGATTAAAGGTTTGTCCCATTACCCACACATTTATGGTCTTGTCGACTTGAGAGTGCATGCATGCAACTGGAAGTAGTTTAAGACTGTCTAAGGTCAGAAAATATAAACAGTTCCTTTAATGCACCCATACTCTATAACTGCTTAGGAACAGTACTTGAGGCTAAGCATATCCCATCATTAATTATGTTAAGGAATCATATGCCCCAAAAAAGAAGGACTATAAGGGACACTTTTTAAAATGTTAGCAACTGCTTTTTATAAATTAATTAGAAGCACCACAGTTACTAAATCGTGTCCTCTATTACGTTCTGAATAGTTTTTTTTTTGGGGGGGGGGGGGGGGGTTATGTGCAAAGAATTAAACATCCAAAAGTGTAAATAAAGCTCTGTTAAAACCTTTCTGTCCACTTGAATACTTGAGACAAATATGGGGAATACATCATATATGTAGACAAGTGGTAAAGTAAAAATACATCAAGTGTGAGTACTGGGACAGATTCAAAAAGTATTTTGATACGTTCTCATCGTCAAATGTAGTGCAGAAATCAAAAGCTTAAATATGTGACATCATATATTGTTCCCCGTATTTTACTTAATTTAAGTGTGAATTTAAGGAGAACTAACTTCGTAAATCTGAGGCTACTACTATATCATTTCAGATAGATTTGGAATGTGAACAAGCATTATTCCAGAAACATTTGAAAAAGCATTTTCATTTCAAAACACTCTCCGTCCTCATTAACGTTTTCCAAGTTCCTTGTCCACACTGACACATTTTACTGCACATGCATAAAATGTCATAAATACTCAATGAGGTGATAACGAGTGACCAGACTTGATAAACTCCTCATGCTATTCCTCTGAAACTAGCAAAATATCACTCCTGGTGTGTCCTAGTTGCATTCAAAATCAACGTACCATTTATGGTCTAAAAGGTGCGTGTCATCATCTTTTGCAGTTGTGAGTAAATATTGTGTCATCTTTGCAGAAATGTTATTTGACGACTGTACACATACAAGGTAAATCTTTAACAATGCTGTCGAAGTGAACAGCACATAACAGGCAATCCTCATTTTGAAATATCTCTATTTTCACAGTCAACGCTACGATGCAATAAACACTGTTTGCGAATGTATCCACTTGTGAGAGCCTCTTCAAAAAGTTCAGTTTCACCACTGTGAAGGGACGTCCAAAATGTGTTGACACTGCCTGAAGTTCGTCTTGAAACAAAGCTCGATGCCAAGCTTTACAGTAAATGTCAAATTATTGAAGTTTGCTGTGAGAACATTTCTAGCATCATTTGTTTATGCTTTTTGATTCCGGTACTTTGTAATTGAATGCAATGTAATCCATGCAGTAAGAGAGACTTTAGTTAACAAATACTTTTTTGGGCAATACAAGGTCATATGATGTGGGCAATAAAGCAGGACAACATAAGGCTATATGTTTATGAATGATTTTATATTCAGAAGAGAGTACTTTGAAATGGCTTGTTCTGGTATCATGAATATGACAGTTACTCTAAGGGTTTCAGAGAAGTGAAATTTACCTTTTAACTAAAGCTGCTGCTTGAGGTCATGTGACTGTGCCTCAGTATCTCATCACTGCTCTCAGTTCAGTCCCACACAGTGGAGGCAGTGATTACAGCTCTCTGCGGTAATGACTCTTATCACAGACTCCATGTGTGAGCGTGGAAATCAGACCCAACTTGAAGAGCTCATCCCACTGCCTGCTCTTCTCCACAACACAAGACCTTAAATTGCTTTGCCACCACGGCTTGCAAAGACTCCAGATTGAAATATTCAGTATCTTCGACAGTGAATGCATCAGTACGTCAGCAGAAAAGATTCAGATGTGGGAATGAAAGCTTGTGGCATGTGCCAGATCGTGGTGATGAATATGTGATTTGTTAAGCTGACTGTAAGCAGCGCAGGCTTAGCTTCACATTGATCGAGGGATAGATCTCAGGTTAATCTTGCACTGTGTTCATTGAGGCATTACTTTTTTTGTGTGTGTAGGCTTTATTCCTTTTCTTTGAATAGTCAAAGATGTCTTGTTTAGTCTGGAAGTAAAATTATGTTTTCTGAGAGATGCAAAACCTGGCTAACCCTTGCAGCATAGAGTATGCAGAGGTGTATAAAGTGTTGATAAAATGATCTTCAGAGATGGCTATGAATAAAATGCATTGCTTTTTTGTGTTGACTGATAAAACATCTCATCAAAAGGACAAATGACCACTGTTGTGTCGTTGATTACAAAAGTTCAGCTAGGACACTAATTTGATTGATTAGTACAATAAAGAAAGATTTGTCATGATGACCACCTTGCACATCTTCTTGAAAAATGTAATGAACATTTACCTTTGAAATGTAAGTGAGTAAAAGTATTAATTTCTAGTAGATCCTACCTGATGTAAATGTCAAATTCCCAATTTTTTCCTAATGTATGGTTTCCAAACTGCTGTAAGAATGCAACCCCAGTGTATTTTTTATAACAATATTAAAAGTATATTTGGAGGAGATGGGGGGGGCATTTTAAAGTTTGCTAAATATTTTTTGGTTATCAAAATTAACACGTTATTTGTCAGGGGTGAATGCAGGAAGAAAGATGAAGACGTTGAATAACGTTCCAAGACAAAGTTTAATAATAGCTATTCCAACAAGCAGGCAGACAGGCAGAAGCAAAATGTTATAGCTGGGGGTCGTTTGCATCAAAAACTTTGAAAACTTTGCTTCACACACCGCTAATCAGACGTTCTGTCAGACTCAGACTCCATACATAATGTATTCTACAGTGATGCTGTTCTCTATGTCTGTATAGAGAGATGTAGAAGCAGACATGGACTAATGGAAAATGTAGAGAGCACTTTGAACCAGATAATAATTTATTGAGAGTTGTAAATCTGAGGTTCCTCTTACATCTAAATCTCTGCGATACTTGTCAATCAAGCCCTTCAATGAGTCTTGTACCAGATTGGCCAGTAGCTAAATATAACATTAATTCCCACTTAGCTTCATCACCTAGTCTGCAGTTAAACACCGTTTAATTGCCATCTTAATTACACAAGTAATTAGAGGACCCAGAAAAACTTGTTTTACATTTGTCACCTTGTCTCTTAATATGATGTAAAACAGCTGATTAAGTTCTGCCTGAAAGTGTTTAAGCATCACTCTTATATGTCACAGTGGCACTTTGTCATGATAAATTAATATCACACTTAAGCATTCTAATTACATCAAAAGATCTTTCTGTGACCCTGAAATGATATTTAAATACCTCAGATAAAGAAAAGCACTCCAGTACAGTGTTAGCATGTTGCACAATCCAGCTCACCTAGCCCTGCACTCTCTAAAGTCTCTATTGAAATCGGGCAGCATTATTCACAGTGTTGTGCTAGTTACTAAGAAATAGTAACTAGTTACAGTTACTAGTTACTTAATTCAAAAAGTAACTCAATTACTTTTATGATTACTTACACCAAAAAGTAATGCATTACTGTTAAAAGTAACTTTTTAGTTACTTTTTTAAAGAACTTTCTTTAATGTTCCCATTAATGCACTTTTAATGCGTTATGGTCTATACAAACAGAAAGTAAACAGAAAGTAATTTTTAAACTCTATTTTGATTAAGTCAGACCAGCACAAACTGAATATTGTATATCACAGGGATTTCCGAAATAAATAACAAAACACCTGATATTCAGAATCAAAAACTAAAGTGGCTCCTGCATCATAAAGCTGTTGTGTTGAGCCCTTAAAATGTTCCTTTCACAGCTTAAGTATGAAAACTATCAACAATGGACAACATAACTCAAAACATTTTGAAATAAATAAATGAAAGCAATCTGAATTATTCAGAATCAATTTCGAGAAACATACATAGATACATACATACATCCCATGATTAAGCTCCGAACTCCCGAACTGACTCAAATGATTCACGCTCCGAACTCCGAACTGACTCAAATAATTCGCGAACCCACTTTGAACTCCAGAACTGATTCAAATGATTCGCGAACCGCTACGAACTCCCAAACTGACTTAAATGATTCGCCAACCTGGTCCAAACTTCCAAACTGACTCAAATGATTCTCGAACCAGCTAACGAACTCCCAAACTGATTGAAATGATTCGCGAACCCGCTCCGAATTGATTCAAATGATTCGCCAACCTGCTCCGAACTCCCGAACTGGTTAAAATGATTCGCGATCCCCAAACTGACTCAAATGATTCACGATCCCGCTCCGAACTCCCGAACTGACTCAAATGATTCGCGAACCCGCTCCGAACTCCCGAACTGACTAAAATGATTCGCGATCCCGCTCCGAACTCCCGAACTGATTCAAATGATTCGCGATCCCCAAACTGACTCAAATGATTCACGAACCCGCTCCGAAATCCCGAATTGACTCAAATGATTCGCGATCCCGCTCCGAACTCCCGAACTGACACAAATGATTTGCGATCCCGCTCCGAACACACGAGAACTCTTTGACCACAGCTGCTGTGCTTCAAAAGCTCTTGCAGCAGCTCAATACTGGTTTTCTCTGAGGTGGTCGGATCACATCAGGATCAGATTGTGGTTATTCTTGCAGATCATGACTTATATCTACTCTTCCTCTCCCTGCAGTTTGGTAATATAAAGATTCCTCCTTCCCACCTGTGGGTTTTATTGTTCTGGGTATGAATTTGGGGTATGAATTTTGCTCCTTGGGTCTCAAAAAAGAAAAAATGTCAATCACCAAGGTGAACGTTATGACAACACCAGTGTTGTGCTAGTAACTAAGAAATATGCATTACCGTTAAAAGTAACTTTTTAGTTATTTCTTTAATGTTCCCATTAATGTGCTTTTATGTGTTATGGTCTATACAAACACAAAGTAAAACAGAAAGTAATTTTTAAACTCTATTTTGATTAAGCCAGACCAGCACAAACTGAACATTGTACAGTATTGTTCAAAATAATAGCAGTACAATGTGACTAATCATTGTTTTTAGTATATTTTTTATTGCTACGTGGCAAACAAGTTACCAGTAGGTTCAGTAGATTGTCAGAAAACAAACAAGACCCAGCATTCATGATATGCACGCTCTTAAGGCTGTGCAATTGGGCAATTAGTTGAAAGGGGTGTGTTCAAAAAAATAGCAGTGTCTACCTTTGACTGTACAAACTCAAAACTATTTTGTACAAACATTTTTTTTTTCTGGGATTTAGCAATCCTGTGAATCACTAAACTAATATTTAGTTGTATGACCACAGTTTTTTAAAACTGCTTGACATCTGTGTGGCATGGAGTCAACCAACTTGTGGCACCTCTCAGCTGTTATTCCACTCCATGATTCTTTAACAACATTCCACAATTCATTCACATTTCTTGGTTTTGCTTCAGAAACAGCATTTTTGATATCACCCCACAAGTTCTCAATTGGATTAAGGTCTGGAGATTGGGCTGGCCACTCCATAACATTAATTGTGTTGGTTTGGAACCAAGACTTTGCCCGTTTACTAGTGTGTTTTGGGTCATTGTCTTGTTGAAACAACCATTTCAAGGGCATGTCCTCTTCAGCATAGGGCAACATGACCTCTTCAAGTATTTTAACATATGCAAACTGATCCATGATCCCTGGTATGCGATAAATAGGCCCAACACCATAGTAGGAGAAACATGCCCATATCATGATGCTTGCACCTCCATGCTTCACTGTCTTCACTGTGTACTGTGGCTTGAATTCAGAGTTTGGGGGTCGTCTCACAAACTGCCTGTGGCCCTTGGACCCAAAAAGAACAATTTTACTCTCATCAGTCCACAAAATGTTCCTCCATTTCTCTTTAGGCCAGTTGATGTGTTCTTTGGCAAATTGTAACCTCTTCTGCACATGCCTTTTTTTTTAACAGAGGGACTTTGCGGGGGATTCTTGAAAATAGATTAGCTTCACACAGACGTCTTCTAACTGTCACAGTACTTACAGGTAACTCCAGACTGTCTTTGATCATCCTGGAGGTGATCATTGGCTGAGCCTTTGCCATTCTGGTTATTCTTCTATCCATTTTGATGGTTGTCTTCCGTTTTCTTCCACGTCTCTCTGGTTTTGCTATCCATTTTAAGGCATTGGAGATCATTTTAGCTGAACAGCCTATCATTTTTTGCACCTATTTATAGGTTTTCCCCTCTCTAATCAACTTTTTAATCAAAGTACGCTGTTCTTCTGAACAATGTCTTGAACGACCCATTTTCCTCAGCTTTCAAATGCATGTTCAACAAGTGTTGGCTTCATCCTTAAATAGGGGCCACCTGATTCACACCTGTTTCTTCACAAAATCGATGACCTCAGTGATTGAATGCCACACTGCTATTTTTTTGAACACACCCCTTTCAACTAATTCAACTAATTGCCCAATTGCACAGCCTTAAGAGCGTGCATATCATGAATGCTGGGTCTCATTTGTTTTCTGAGAATCTACTGAACCTACTGGTAACTTGTTTGCCACGTAGCAATAAAAAATATACGAAAAACCTTGATTATTCTGGTTAGTCACATTGTACTGCTATTATTTTGAACAATACTGTATATCACAAGGATTTCTGAAATAAATAACAAAACACCTGAATAATATATTCAGAATAAAAAAAAAAGTGGCTTCTGCATCATAAAAGCTGTTGTGTTGAGCCTTTCCTTTCACTGCTTAAGTATGAAAACTATCCACAATGGACAACATAACACAAAACATTTTGAAATAAATAAATGAAAGCAATCTAAATTAATCAGAATCAATTTTGAGAAACATACATACATTCATATATTACTAATAACGCGTTACTGCCCAACACTGATTATTCATTACATAAAGGTGTTATGCTTGTAGCATTATTCAGAGGTGTGGTGGACTTTACAGGCTGAATGTAATGAGCAGTAAAACCCATCAGGCTCTGGCTGATGGCTCATGAACACCTGTCCTGCGGCAGCTGCATCTACCTGATGACTCTCTGACATCTTCATAACATCCCCAAAACAGCCCACTTTAGTCCCATCTGCTCCACTGATAACTGTAGCACCTTCAACAGCTCCCACACCATCCATATTACCAGCTGCTACACAATATGAGAGAAGTTTAAGGAAAGAATTAAATCAGATATGCAAAAAATGTGCTTAAAGGAGCAGTTCACCTAAGAATGAAACTTCTGTCATCATTTATTATTGTCAAAACAATGAAAGATAAAACAGCAGAATGAGCAACATCAGTGTTAATATTGATGGCAAGATTAATAGCCAAATTAAAATCCAGAAAATAATGTAATTCTAGTTTGAAATGTGGCATTGATGTTTTTATAATGAGTGTAAATGGATCTAATGCAATAAAGTAGAACCCAAATCATCCATCCATATATCCATCTATCTATCTATCTATTGCTGAGTATATACTTGAATAAAGTCATTTATTTATCCATCCATCCATCATCTATTAAGTAATAATAACACTGGATGCATGCTGGTCATTTGTAGCTAACCCCACAAAAAAAAAAAAAAAACTTTTGAGATTGAAATTACAAACTGTATGTGAAGATATAATGTTCTTTTTAGCGATAGCATATGGCAGGATGTTTTGAATACACAGTAAAAAGTGGAGACATTTGCAAGAACGTCTCCAGCTGGAGACAGACCACTGAAAATGGGGACCATCTCTGGAAAACAGGGACAACTGGTCACCCTATTAAATAGTCATTAGCATTAGCATGCATCACTGTTCACATTAAATCAAGACAAAGCTATTTTTTGCTTGCGCATTCAAGCTTTACTGCAGTGAATATTAAAAATGGACACCCTTTTTTAATACAGTTGCCAGATGGCCAATTTTTTCAATTTATATATTATTGATCACACTTCCTCGGAATATATTAATGTTATATTTTTCCAATCAGCCTGCACAAGAAAATGTTTAATATTTGGAGGTAAGGAGGAGCATCAGAGGAGTACCACCTGTCTTTTAGAAATAGCACACTGGGCTGGAGGCATGGCACCCAGCCTACTGACCGATGTAGCGGCACGCTAAGATCTGCACAGTGGGGATCTAACAGGCAGTAGATCATTACTTTCCTGGACTCAATCAAGATTAATCTCACAAGGAGCCATCAATCACACAGCCGTCCATGTATCCCTGAGCCTCAGGGCTTTATGTTAGTGTCTGACAGAGAGTGATGGCCCAGCGTTTCTGCAAGATCTCAGCACACCTCTGGAGGTACAGGACCTATGCGCTAGGAACTGGTCACCTGCTCAAGTGTGTGGTCATAGATCTCCAGCTGATTGATGCTGGAATTCAATTACAGTTGATATCAGCTAAGGGAGAGTGATTGCTTTCTCTGGCCTCTCTCAGTGTGAGACCCTCTGTGCCCATTCAGTTTAGGCAGCCTCGGCTGTACTTATATGTGACTCTGTAACATTCTGTTTGTATCGATCTGTTAGATCCAGCTGAGAAGAAACAATACTTCCTGTCTTGTTATTCATACCCAAAATACTTTCACCTGAAACAAAAAGAGATTGTAACAGTCGTGTCCTAAATTCTAATCCCCCTGGGATTCTACACATTCAAAATAATTCTGAGGTCTTCTGTCCAATAACTGCGGGATCTCCATCACAAGGACGAGTAGCAAAATAAGCTAAACCCTAATAAGCTAATTGAAATTGAAGAGTATAACTGAAAAACAAAAATCTGTTGAATCAAACCATCTCTCATATTATGAACTAGGCATGCACTTTTGGAAATGTTATTAATACAACATTGTTTAGAGTATACTTTTTTGACCAAATTGTAGAAAAAAAACCTAAACATATTTATGTTTTACTGTATTTTTGGAGACTCTGAGACATCAGACATCAAGCAACGTAACATTTTGCATGGTGAACATTTCAAACATGATTTCAAGTTAAAATGTATATATTAATTTCTCATAAGCTTAAGAAAAGTCTTTTAGTATTAACTTGATTCTTCACTATTATGTAGGTTTTTTAGAGTTATTAAAATGATCTTGGGGTTTCTTAGACCCCGAACAGAACTTGAGGATTAAGCAAAAAAGGAAAATGTATAATAAGGCATGCAGGCTGAGCCAGCTGGAATATTTAGTAACTGAATTTTACAGATAACAGTTCCATATTGTAGTATTATACATATATATATATATATATATATATATATATATATATGTGTGTGTGTGTGTGTGTGTGTGTGTGTGTGTGTGTGTGTGTTTGTGTGTGTGTGTGTGTGTGTGTTTGCGTGTGTGTGTGTGTGTGTGTGTGTGTGCGTGTGTGTGTGTGTGTGTGTGTGCGTGCGTGCGTGTGTGTGTGTGTGTGGGAAGGGAAAGATGTGTAAAAAAAATGCTTATGCAAAAAAAAATGTGCAATATCCTTATATTTATTTGTAACCCCTCCATCCTAGTACATCCCTGCGTCTTATTCAATCCTATTCCATTATCATTTATAGCACAATTGTTTATACACTTATTTATTTGCCTAATTTTTTTAGTTTTGTTTTTGTTTGTTTTTTTGTCTGTGTGCTGTTGTCTCTGTGTACTGGCAGTCTATGTCACTAAAACAAATTCCTTGTATGCGCAAGCATACTTGGCAATAAACCCGTTTCTGATTCTGATTTCTGATTCTGATTCTGATTCTGATTTCTGATTCTGATTCTGATTCTGATTCTGATTTCTGATTCTGATTCTGATTCTGATTGTGATATATATTTGAATGTTAGTGTTTAATATATAATATATGAATATTAGAATGTTTGTGTTTATAGCTTACATGAAAAGTATTTTCACCTAGCAGGAAATTCAAGCAAAATACAATGTAATTCATAAAATAGTACAAAATGTAAATCTTCATATACAGATGCTGGTCATATAATTAGAATATCATTACAAAGTTGATTTATTTCACTAATTCCATTCAAAAAGTGAATCTTGTATATTATATTCATTCATTACACAAAGACTGATATATTTCAAATATTTTTTTCTTTTAATGTTGATGTTTATAACTGACAACTAAGGAAAATCTCAAATTCAGTATCTCAGAAAATGTTAACATTGTGAAAAGGTTTAATATTGAAGACACCTGGTGTCACAGCTTATTAACTCAAAACACCTGCAAAGCCTTTTAATGGTCTCTCAGTTTAGTTCTGTTGGCTACACAATCATGGGGAAGACTGCTGACTTGACAGTTGTCCAAAAGACGACCATTGACACCATGCACAAGGAGGGCAAGACACAAAAGGTTATTGCAAAAGAGGCTGGCTGTTCACAGAGCTCTATGTCCAAGCACATTAATACATAGGCGAAGAGAAGGAAAAGATGTGGTAGAAATAACGTGTACAAGCAATAGTGATAACCCCATCCTGGAGAGGACTGTGAAACAAAACCCATTCAAAAATGCGGGGGAGATTCACAAAGAGTGGACTGCAACTGGAGTCAGTGCTTCAAGAACCACTATTCACAGACGTATATAAGACATGGGTTTCAGCTGTCGCATTCCTTGTGTCAAGCCTCTTTTGAACAACAGACAGCGTCAGAAGCATCTCGCTTAAAAAAAGGACTGGACTGCTGCTGAGTGGTCCAAAGTTATGTTCTCTGATGAAAGTAAATTTAGCATTTCCTTTGGATATCAGGGTCCCAGAGTCTGGATGAAGAGAGGAGAGGCACACAATCCACGTTGCTTGAGGTCCAGTGTAAATTTTCCACAGTCAGTGACGGTTTGTGTTGCCATGTCATCTGCTGGTGTTGGTCCACTGTGTTTTCTGAGGTCCAAGGTCAATGCAGTCATATACCAGGACGTTTTAGAGCACTTCATGCTTCCTGCTGCTGACCAACTTTATGGAGATGCAGATTTAGTTTTCCAACAGGACTTGGCACCTGCACACAGTGCCAAAGCTTCCAGTACCTGGTTTAAGGACCATGGTTCCCTGTTCTTAATTTGCCAGCAAACTCGCCTGATCTTAAGCCCATAGAAAATCTATGGGGTATTGTGAAGAGGAAGATGTGTTATGCCAGACCCAACAATGCAGAAGAGCTGAAGGCCACTATCAGAGCAACGTGGGCTCTCATAACACCTGAGCAGTGCCACAGACTGATCGACTCCATGCCACGCTGCATTGCTGCAGTAATTCAGGCAAAAGGAGTCCCAACTAAGTATTGAGTGCTGTACATGCTCATACTTTTCATGTTCATACTTTTCAGTTGGCCAAGATTTCTAAAAACCCTTTCTTTGTATTGGTCTTAAGTAATATTCTAATTTTCTGAGATACTGAATTTGGGATTTTCCTTAGTTGTCAGTTATAATCATGAAAATTAAAAGAAATAAACATTTGAAATATATCAGTCTGTGCGTAATGAATGAATATATGAATATATGTTTCCTGTGCCAGTTTGTAGTCCTTTGTAGTTTCTTTGATCAGTGGTTCCTTTGATTGTTTCTCCAGGTGAAGGTCCTGCCCATTTGTGACGCTCTCTGCCCTATTAGCATATACAAATCCCTGAGTGAGAAACAGCTGTCCGCCATTACTGTTTTCTTGCTGTAGTTTGTGAAGATACAATTTCAGCACCAAAGAGCCATTAAAAGTGTCGAGTGTTGGGATGCACCAACGAAAATAGGAGTCTCCATAGACCACCGAGGAAACGATGGTTAATTTTTGAAGGAAATGTCCTATACATTTGTGCTAAAATTTTACACTGTACTACCTCAAAAACGAAGGTCAGTTCAGCCGTGGAGTTGTGCAAAGATTGCTTCTGAAAGAGGGATTGATACCAACGAGCCAAAGTCCGGATGTGCACTGCCACAGTTTGCGTGAAACAATGTGAAACCAGACCTCATTTGCACCAATCAAAATCTTATTTGCACTCTCTGAATTGTTCCCTATCACCTACAATGTACACTATGAGTCTTTCACTGCACAGGAAATACTACACTGTGAACAAGTGACTGATCTCAGCTGGCGATTCAACGTCTATTAAAAGTGCAGGTGGCGGGTGCTTCGGATTTTTGAGAGCATTTGATTGGGCAGAAGATTTGATGAGAAGGTGAAGTATGATGTGACATCAAATGAAAGTTGAGCCGTTTTGACGAAAGTACCGAACTGCAAGCATTTAATGCTTATATCTTCCAAATAGTAACTTTGTCACTGTTTAGGAGCACACTGCCTTATAGATAATCTTAAGACTAATGTATTGATACTAACACCCAAAAACTTTAATTTTGATTTCATGGGGACTTTAAACTTAGACGTGGACATGATGGCACTGCAAATTCACCAAAAATTTTATAAAACAGAATTACTGACAATTGAGATTTTTTGCATACTGGGAAAAGCGTTATGGGAGAAGTAAATACAGTATCAGGGATTTTTAGACTGAAAAACAGCGCAAAACTAAAACAAAAAAAAAAAAGACTAAAACTGCAATTTCTTTTATTTATTTATTTATTTTTTCTGTCTAGCTATATTGTTAGTCCAGAGCCATTTGACAGGCATACAGATAATGACTTGAAGATAATTTAATTCTCTGTCATGCCTCTATTATTCACCAGATGATCAGAGTGCTACATCCTTCTGTAATAATATCAGTTATTATGATTATAATGTTAATGTAGACATCACTGTTTAACTGAATTATCCAAAAACAATTCTTGAAAGCAGTGGGAGGAAGTATATGCCGTAGAGATGGATGCAGAAAGCTTAAGCCTTTGAGATGTGATCTCTTGGGTAAGAGCGATGATCATTTGAATGTCAGTCGATTAATGAATGAAATCGAGCACCTGAGATCTTTGATCTAGTAGCGCATGTTCTGCGTAAACACCTCTTCAAAAATACCTCTTCCTTCATCTGGGAATGATTTTCCTGTGTCCTCTATAGTTTTGTCTAACCCTTTGATATTTAATTGAATCAGTCTTTAATGAGGATAAAGAAAGTTTAACTACAGATTTATTCAGGGCACAGTGTTTACCTAATTAGTTCAGGCGCTCATAATAAACGAGATGAGCAACCTTGACTCGTATGCTTCTAGACTTCCACTTTGAAAGCTGTCACAGGATTCTGGAGAAAGCAGCTTGAAAGGCTTGAAGCTTATTACTATGCCCCATTTTCCAGGCCATTTAGACATGAGCGTTTACAGTTGTTCTCTGATGATTAGTGCCTGTTTCATTTGAGTAAGAGCTTTGGTTGGGTTAGACAATCCTGAATACTTGCAAATTCAATTTGTAGTGTTTTTTATGTTCCTCCATCCCATGCAGTCACAAAAGTGTTCTGAGTATTGTTTTCATTTAAAAAAATACAGAATTTCTTGAAGAAGGTTGCACATATTTGATCCATTTTATATTTTAGCAGCAGGCTCACCATGCCTTACTCCCAATTAAAGTCTCCTCACTATAATATATCTGAACAATATCACATGAGTAGCTGCATATTGCTTCCTTATGGACTTTAACTGATTATTTTACCTGTGTTAACGCTGTGTGTTTTTTTTTATTATTATTATTGTAATATTTCACCCTTATTTCCTTTAATAAATCTGTTTTACACTTGGTACACAAAATAGTTACACTCAGGACCTTTGTCCCCAATGTCCCAATTGAAGGCCATTAAAACATAATTTTTTAATCCTAGGACCATTTTGCTATTAAAAGTTTGCAGTGTTGTCATTAATAGGCTTTCATTCTGTTTTTCTACCTTTTTTTTACCAGATGATGTCATTTTCTCAGATTTAGTGTATTTTAGAGCCAACGTGATATAGCTATAATTGTTAGAATTGTATAATGGATGTCAGAGTGTGGTTTGTAAAAAAAAAAACACACATTTATAATGTTTCAGTAACTGTAAACGTCAGCTTAGTTAGGCTAATAATATCGAGAAGAAGGTGAAAAAAAGCTAAGGAATAATATGAAAAAAAAAAGTTAAAAACTAAAATCTCTCCTTTCAGAGCAGACATTGATAAGATACCCATACTCAGAATTCGTGCTCTGCATTTAACCCATCCAAAGTGCACACACACACACTGTGAACACACACCCGGAAGAGAAGTGGGCATCATTCATGCTGCGGTGCCCGGGGAGCAGTTGGGGGTATGATGCCGGTATTGTGGTATTGCCGGCCCGAGATTTGAACCCACAACCATATTGTTAGGAATCAAACTCTCTGACCACTAGGCCACGACTCCCCCAAATATATATATTAGTAAGAAAATGACTAAGCTTATAAAAAATTTTACAACTCTAAACCAGCTTTTCTTTCTTCCTTCCCAGCTGACATCACAAAGCTGCCTCAAGCATCCTGGCACCATTCTGGTATGCAACGCCCACATTTCCTTATCAGTTCTCAAGGCAATTAGCAGAGCTTGCTAATTAAGAGCACAAAATATTGATGTGTGCTCACAGTGTTTAAAGCCTTCTCCTAAATGTGTAAATGTGCTCCTGTTGAGTGAACTGTAAACACCATTTACTACTGTAGCAATCAGCAGTGTTGAGTTCTAGCAGGTGTGTTTGTCCTCTGTGCTTGTCTAGCCACATTATACTATTGAAGAGTTGTGTAACATTGAGTCACCGATCAAGCGTAGGTACTTGTGGCTGTGCTAATGCCTGCACACAGCTGGAGGCTGCTGCTGTCCTTCCTCTGAGACTCCAGAGCACCTGTCTTCTCCTCGAAGGACACAGATGAGCAGGATGTTTTTGTCTTCCTCAGGCTTCAGTGGCTCTGAACCAGTCTGTTTTGTCGGTGTGCTGCGCCATCTTTCTCTCCGGAGTCTGCTTTGACCATTGTCTCAGAGGAGTTTTACGTCATTCTGGGTAAGAGTTTCCAAAAGATTTTTTGTGGTATTTTGATGCCCTTCAGTGTGCTTGCCATTTCTTCTCAAGTACTGCACATGAAATGCCACACCTCAGTGGGATTCGGCTAGAAATTTCATCTAGAAGTATCATGAGGAGATTATTAAATTTAGACCAGGACAAGTATTTTATAGATTCATAGATGCATTTACAAAAATATTGAAGGGTCTTTTCATCACTTGCTTACCAATGGATCCTCTCCAGTGAATGGGTGCCATCAGAATCAGAGTCCAAACAAACTTAAAAGCATCACAAGTAATCCACATCACATCCACATCAGTCCATTAAAGTCCATTAAATAACATCTTGTGACGTGTAAAACTGCAAGTTTGTAAGAAATAAATCCATAATTTAAAAATGGTTTAACTTCCATTCGTTGCTTCCAGCTAAAATGCAAGTCCTTTATCCATAATGTTGGTGGATTTTGATGTGAGAGGGACACGGGGGATGGACTTTTTCACTGGATGAAGCATTTTGGATTTACTAATATTTTGGTGAGAACCAATGGTTAAAATTAAAAAGCCTCATTTAATTTGTTATTTGTTTTCTACAAACATTCAGTTTTTCACTCCATAAGACATTGACTGATGGACTGGAGTCATGTGGATTATTTGTGGATTATTGTTTATAGCTGCTGTTTGGACTCTCATCCTGATGGCACCCATTCACTGCAGAGGATCCTCTGATGAACAAGTTATGTTTTCAAAGAATATGTTATTTCTCAAAATATGTCCAAATGAACTGATCTACATATTGGATGGCCTAAGTGTGAGTAAATTTCAGCAGCATTTTTGGGGGTTAACTATTCCTTTAAGATGACATATGCAGCATTTGGGAGGAAAAGCAAGCTCCTCGAGGGCATGAATATCATGGAACATTTTTTGATAAGAGGCAAGTCTGCTTCATAATGTTGCACTACAGTGAAGTCTGAATTTGACTTTCTTATTAGGGCTCCGTGTCATGCTCATTTGCTGCATGAGTCAAACTGCATCACTCCATCCTCAAACACAGTGAGCATTTCCAGTGTAATTGTACATGCTTGTATGTAAAACAAATGTATGTTTTACAATCCATCCATTTCTGCAGATTCTCTGACTGACAGCTCTTAGAATGGCAACTTACATTGAGTGATGGGCCATTTTTCCTGAGCCAGACAAAACAGATGAAACACAAAAAGGTATTGACTCAATTTGTGTGTGTGTGTGTGTGTGTGTGTGTGTGTGTGTGTGTGTGTGTGTATGTGTGTGTTTATCCATATCATGCCATAGTAATGTTTACATAGTGTTACGATGCTTACATTGCCAAGCCATTATAATAATCTTTATTGATGCTGTAACTGTTCCACTGAAAAGTGTACAAACAAAACAATTACTTGAAAATAAACATGACTTAAACTTAAATAAGGCATGGTATGGACATGACACTCATAACAGTGGACCACAGCATCAAAGATGAGAAGGCAAGACAAAGATGCAAGGCAAAATAAAGACTATAAATACAAACTACTAACGAGAAAATGTGCAGCATCTGAGCATAATCAAATTAATGAACCAATGAGAATGAAACCCAACTGACCCTTACGAAAGGAAAATATATTTACCAATATATTTCCTAAAATATATTGTGATATATTGTAATATATTATTTTCCCTTTTTATTTTCTAATATTTTATATATTTTAATACATTTAATAATATATTGATGATACATATATTTTATAATATATTGCAAAATATACAAATGATTGCCGCTTTCAATATATTGCAGTATATTGGAAAAAAATAAATATATATAAGAATATATGCCTAATATATTACATGATATTTTCCAATATACTGCAATATATTTTTGTTTCATAAAGGAAGGTGGGAATCACATGACATATGAAAACACAGAGCCCAAATAAACACCAGCTTACAGATGCCGAACCTTATTCTTGTACAGGTTTTATTTTACTTGATGTCTTAATGTGCAAGAAAAATCTTCTTAACTTTAGTTCGAGTTTACTTAATGTTGTATTTTTGTTTAAAACAGATTTTTGTAAAACTGAGCTCAAACAATCATTCCTAGGCCCCCTGCAGTACTGCTGTGGACCCCCGTTGAAGACCCCTGCTGTATTGTTACGTTTTCAGTTGGATTTTTGAAAAATATTGAAAACAATCTTGGCGACCACATGCAAAGAGATCAATTCAGAAACAAAGATATTAAATTGGCTTAGGTGTTTGTGTGCTTCAGAACTCTCTGATGTACTGTGTATCTGACTCAAGCCGAGTTTTCATATACTTTGCTCTGAAATGGATCAAATTTGTGTTGTGAAGATACACCACTACTCATAAAGGAGATCACGACTCAGATGCTTTGAAAGACTGATATCTGTCTTGAATCCTCTATGAGAATTGATGCATTTATCATTAAACATGATAAATGCATTTATTATATGTTTCATAGATGCAAGAAAAAAACCATTCTTGAGGCAAATATCTCATGAAGTCTTTGGCTCCCTGCAAGCAAAATATGCCATGTTGAATGTACGGTTATGTGTGTGAAATATAAAAAATAGAGCTGAGATCAGAAATGGCTAGTGACCTGGGAATAATCCACATTAGATACATTGACTGTTACACTTGTCTAAACTCGTTTTATTCTTCTCAATGCACCTTAAGTTCATGTGTGAACCTTATGTTTCAAACCCACAGAGGTTTGCTATGTAGAATGAACATGGTTTTTCTTATTATTTAAAAATATATATTATCATACGTACATTAAAAAGTTTGGAGTGAGTATGATTTTTAGGAAGAAATTAATCAAAACTGTCAGTAAACACTTCATTAACTATAGTTTTTATCACCAGAAAATTTTCAAATAAATATATATATATTTTTTTATTTCTATTCCTTGAAGAATCCTAAATAATATCACAGTTTCCACAAAACTATTAAGCAGCACAACTGTAATAAGAAATGTTTCTTAAATATATATAAAAGTTTATAAATATGTATAAAATATATTAAAATCTAATTGTAATTGATAATATTTATTCACATTAATGTATGAATTTTATTTATTCATAAATTAAATAAATAAAAACTACATTCCTATTTAAAATGTACTTTCCTGTTTTTGGTTTTTGGTCTCTTGCCACTGGTTTTTATCTCTGGATTATCTCTGTACTTCATTAAATTATCTGTACATAGATCTTAAATCGGCTTCTAATCTCTAATTCATTGCAATTTGATTTGATCAGTTCCATAATTTACATACCATACACTGTAAAAAAAAATCCCGTAAAAAAACGGTAAAATTCCGGCAGCTGGGGTGCCGGAAAATTACCGTTAAATAACGTGCACATTAAGTAACAGTAATTTTCCGTAATTCAAAAATACAGTTTTTTGCTGTAATTTTACATATTTTCTGTATTTTCTTCAGCTTTTAATGTTTGATAAGATGTTTTACATAAATATTGTGGAAAGTTAATAAGAAAAAAAAACATTAAATTATCATAAAGTTTGAACACTGCTTTAATTCAAATAATCAGCCGTAAGTGCAAAAATGTGTTTTAATAATTTATTGACCAATCTGCAAGAATATACAAATAGTTTGTTCAGGACTGCAATTTACTAATATTCTTGTACAAAACTGCAACAATATACCAGTATAAAGATTATAGCTAAACTGCAACAATATTCCAATAAAAAATAAGCCCAAAAGTTTAAATTAGATCACAACTGCAACCACATACTAATTCAGTTTCTTTCATAACTGCAACAGTATATATATATATATATATATATATATATATATATAATATATATATATATATATATATATATATATATATATATTTAATAACTGCAACAACACACAAAAGAATTGTTCAAAACTGCAACAATATAGCAAATTGGTAAACAAATAAAAAATAAGAATTAATTTGTCCTTAAAACTGAACCACCTGTGAACAGATTAATTCATCTTGACAACAGATGATGCATTAAAAAAAAAAAAATTCAACCATGAAAGCAAATAATCAGCAAGTATTTTAAGTCTTTGACACTGTCAAGAATTTCTGCTAGGCAATGTAGGAATATCTGACACTCCAAGTTTTACTCCATCCTTTCAAAGTCCGCAATCTTGTTAATCAGTGAAAGAACCTTTGGACTGACTGCTGATTTCTTTCTCGATGTGGTCTTCTCCACTTTCGATCCCTTCTCGGGGTTCATCTTCAAAAGGAATCTGTTGAGTAAAAAAAACATATTTAGTAATAAAACATAGACTGTACCATATGCTGTGAATATATTTAAAATAAAAGCAGAACAGAAATAACTTGTAAAGGGCATGCTTGTGGTGGATGTTGTGAAGAAGTATGTGAGAGGTAGTTGTGTGTGAGGCAGACTAAGAAGGTTGTGACAATGTAAGAGAGTGTGTTGTGTGAG
>NW_020524521.1:0-140435 GCF_003368295.1 Carassius auratus
TTGACTGAGGTTCAATGCCTTGGGATCCGATGAGCAGGCCCACGTAGTTAACCTTAGTTCGGCCACCACTGTCCTTTGTGGAGGGCGATCTTGGCTCCGGCGGTGGATAGTTGGTTCAAAACATAGTCTATTTCTTTCAGGTGGTCGGCCACCGTTGTGCCTCTTCAGGAGAACATCGTCTACATAGATCAGGTTGCCTCTCATTCTAGCGTCTGGGCAGGCTTTGTTCAGAAAGATGTTGAATTCAGCTGGTGAGTTGGCGTAGCCGAACGGACACCTGTTTGAAGGTGAACTGTCTGTTGCCCAAATGTGAATGCCAACTTGTGTTGGTCTTCCGGGTGCACCGGAATGGTCCAGAATCCAGAGGCCACATCAAGTGTAGAGAAGATTGTGGCTCCTCTGATTCGGGGTAGTTCTTGTTCTAGCTGGGTCATGGGCCATCGTGACAGCGGCACCTGTTTATTCAGCTTCCTGTAGTCAATGGTGGGTCGCCATTTGCCGTTAGGTTTGAGGACGGGCCAGATGGGGGCTGAGTAGGTGCTGTTGCATGGACGGATGACCCCCTTTTCAAGCATAGATTCGATGATCTCCTGCACTGGTTCGTGTGAGGCGATGGGAATCTTGTACTGTCTGACAAAAGTGGGAGGAGCATCAGGGTGCGTAGGGATGCGCACCGTGTGGAGGTTGGTGAGACCACAGTCTAGAGAGTCTTTGGCAAAGGATTCCTTGAACTTATACAGAACTTGTCTGAGTCCTTGACGATCCGTATCGCTTTGAAGTGCATTAGCGTCTTGTAGAATTTGCTGCACTTGAGATTCAAAACCTGGGTAAGGCTCCTCCATCGGTGTGTCATCAGTCGGGTTGGCATTGAGAGGTGTAGTAGGTTCATGAGCCTCATCGACGTTCTTGTGGGAGACTGTGTATATTGTGAGGTGTTCGTCCTCGGTCAGCTCCGTTCTGCACACTTGGTCTTTAGGCACCGACATAACAGATGTGATGGCAATGAGTTTGAAGGGTGCAGTGAACAATGTACTGTCTGTACTCCCTTCGGGTATCAGTGCGGGTGGAATGGGACCAATGACAGGTAGTACAAGTTCAAAATCATGAAAGTCATGGCTTACTAGCCATCCCAGCCGGTAGGCCTTGGGAATGTTGATGTCAGTTGCCGTGCAGTTGTTGAACAGGATGTAGACTACACGAGATGATACTTCAGTGAGGGGTGTGGCTTCCAGTGTGAGTCCGAGTTCCACACATTCAGGTGAGGGTTGGAAGAAACCCAGGGTGTGGTTTAAGGTTTGACCCCATCGCATGTTGAGCCGAATAGCGACCCCTTTGGTGTAAGCTGGTACCACCGTTTCCTGTTCGTTGACTAAAGTGCAGACTTCTGGGATGGTCTGCCCTGATATGAGGTTGTCATGGTTGATGGAAACGTGTGGCTGCAAAGTCAATGGGGCCCATACAACTTCATTAAAAGTGTCCACATGAGCCTTGAGGCGAATCAAGAGGTCTGCTCCAATGTAAACATCGTGTGGCAGGTCCGGAAGGACCAGGAAATAATGAGTCAGGCACCGATAATTCCATTTCACATGCCAAAGCGCAGATTCCTCTAGCAGAAACCATTGAGGATGGGTGTGAGTTCAAAGGGAAACGAGTGCGCTTGCTGGCATAAGGGAGGTCAGGTGTCTTCTCAGTGATTGCATGTACAGTGACAGACTAATGGCTGAGTTGTCTGCCCCATATGGCCAGAATACTGTCCGTTGTTGTTATATCATGCAGCTGCAGTTCGGTTTTGACCTTGGGGCAGTAGGTATCAGAGTATTTAGTGGCCTTGAAGGTACAGAGGATCGAACTTGAGCCTTGGTTTGTTGTTGAGGCTGGATACCTATGGCTGGCTGCTGGGGTTCCCGTGACCTCTGTGACCTGACAGTCTGGCTCTGTGGGAATTCTCGTGACCTCTGTGACCTGACCGTCTGGCACCGGCGACCTGTGTGGTTGGAGGGGAAGAGGTTCTCGCACTTGAGCCCAGACTTTCAGCTGTTTGAAATCTAGTAAAGGCTCAAAGCGATCAAGCAGGTCTTTCCCGATGAGAAATGAATAATTGTTCATTGGTGAGACATAAATAGGATGTACTAGGCTCATAGGTCCGATGTCAGGTGGATGGGAGCTACATTTCTGAGCTGGATGTCATTTTGGCTGTATGACTGCACATTCAGCTTGCAAGTGTGAAAATTTAGAGTTCGATTCTGTCTCTGAGCTTCAAATTTGAGCTTATCAAATAGTTGAGCCGAAATCAACGTGAGGTCTGAGCCTGTGTCCACAAGGGCTTCGAGTCTCATTTCCTTTTCTAAAGTGATGGTTAGGTAGAGTTTCCGAGCCACTCCCTTCTCGATCAGGTTCCCCAGGAGTTTTGGTGTTGGGGCTTGTGTGTTGATCGATAAGCAGTTAGGGTATGTTTTGTGTGTTTCGTTGTGGGTACAGATAACCAAAACAGCACTTTCTGGCACCTCAGTGTGTGGGATGATGCTTTCTTGGTCAGGAGGTGCAGACGTCCGCTGGACTGAGTGGGTGTTGCTATTGTTTGATGAGGCAACAGCTAGTTCAATAGTTCGTGGTTGACAAACAGTGTTCTGTGTGCTTGGTTCAGTTGTGGAGACGTTGGGAGTGGTGCTGGTTTCAGGCATAAGGTTTAGTCATGCGGTGTCTGGTTTATCCTTCTTGTCCTCCTTGTGAGGTTTCTGTTGAAGGAACTCTCTCAGTATTCTCAGAAGTTCTGCAGCTTCAGATGTGGCTGCACTTTCCTTTTTAGATGTGGGCTCAGCCTTGAGTTTCCAAGTATCACGTCGAGAGTGTTCCCCCTCCCGCCTCCCTGGGCTTGGTGTTCTGGAGGCTGGAGGTTGGCTAGTTCTGGGTCGCCGGCCGGCTTCCCAGGTGGCCCCCCCCTTTTGGTTATGGGAGGGGCGAGGCCGGTCCCAGGATATTCCAGAGCGGTCGTTCTGGTGCTTCGGACGGGCACCACCACCGCGACCGCGCTGCCCTCTGCTGGCTTGGAACGGTCTTTTCTCTCGGTTGATGGGTGTATAACTGGGGTACTGTTGGGCGCCCTCTAGGGTCAACTCTGAATGGGACTCAGAGACAGAGCAAATAGTTGGGTGTTTTACAGTCTTTTCTGACACAGTCTTTTGTTTGGTGTAGGCCTTATGTGCTAAATCACGTAACTGTTGCGTTGACATGCTACGCGGGCACGCTAACACTCCCAAATGGTGGCTGACAGTAGGATGGAGGTTTCGCAGAAACAAAGTTCGGAAGTTGACGTCTTCCTCCATGCCTGGTTCATTCCTTGCTCCGAAGTAGGCACGTCGCAGTCGGTTGTAGAAATTAGGTGGGGTTTCAAGTCGACCTTGCTTGAGGTCCATTGCGGTTACTAGCCCTTGGTCTGATTCTGGATCAGAGAATTCACGCACCAAAGCTTTTCGCAGTTGCTGGTAGTCCATTTTGACAGTCTCTGGTTGACGGTCTAAGAAACTGCGTACCTCACGACTGGACGTAATTCTGAGCAGGTACAATTTGTCCCAAGTGGTTACGTTGGTGACAGTTTGCAAGTGAAAGTCTATATCTTGTAAATAAGCGTGAATGTCGTGGCCTCCTGCAGGATCTGGGTTGAACGTAGGGATGTTTCTAGCCAGCTTGTCCAGTTCTTTTGGAGTTATGTGTCCGTGGCTGGTGACCCGGACTTTCTGGAAGGGTTTTCCTTCCCCCACTGCTGACAGGGGTTCGTGGAGGCTGGCTGGTGACATTTTGAAAAGCAGGCTTTCACCCCCTTTTCCAGCTCGAAGTTCTTGGCTGACACGCTGGGGTTCACTGGCCAGGGGAAACTCTGTGGAGTGTGTTTCCTCTTTCTGTTCACGTTGCAGGCTATAAGAATGTTTCAGTTCTCTGTGAACCATGTCAAGTTCATCTATTAGAGAGTCTTTACGCTGTGTAAGGTCGTGGATTTCAGCTCGGGCCATTTCCAGGTGATTTTCATAGGCCTTCACTTTAGCATCTCTTTCTTTCAGTTCGATTTCAGCCCTTTCAAGGAGAGTGTCACCTTGTCGGAGCTTTGCCTCGAGTCTCTCTCGGGTTTCTCTCTCCAAATGTTCTCTTTGGTCTGTGTCCAGACGAAGATTCTCCAGGGCATTTTGAAGTCTTTCCACTTCTTTCTGTAGTTCTGGATCTGTAGCGTTCTCTTTCTCGTGCTGGTCTTGGGTCTCGAGAAGTAGCTTATCTAGACGACTCTGGGTGTGGGCCTGATGCTGTAGGGCTTCCTCCACTCGAAGTCTCAGAGCCGCGGCTTCCTGCTCCAAGTCGTGGTTGCTCCTTTCGCTGATCCTTGCCTGGGCGATGAGGAGGTGAGCTAGGGTCCCTGTGATCCTGGCAAGTTCTTTGTGGGTGTAACTCTGCGTCGGATCGTTCGCCATCAGCTGGTCCATCTCAGTATCCAGTTGTCCCTGGCTCAAGTGCTGCAGGTCACTGGTGTCCTTTGGCAGGAAGGAGGTCGTCATCGTCTCCAGCCATGTCGCTAGCTGATCCCAAGGGACTGCGGGACTGGATGCACGCGACATCTTGGCTCACTGCGGACAAGAGAAGCACAACACACACACAAAGAGGCCAATGCAAGTTCGTTCTCTGGTTAACGAGCTATCGTACGGCTATGCCGTCTCTAAGAATTTTGGCTAACTGATGCAGACAGTTAGACAGGGAGGCGGGTCCAATTAGGGTCGGCCCAAAATAGAGACTTGACAGGGGATAGCCTCGTGGGTCACCTGGTGACACCGGCTGCTCGGTTGTCGCTCTACTACTTAGCTCTCCTTGGGGTCTCTCGGTGAACTGCAAGAAACAGAATCACAACAGCATGCAAAAAGGTGAAGATAGGAAAGAGCACCGTGAAAACAAAACACCAAATAAATTGGTCTGCAATGAAATGGAATGAATAAGAACGCTAGAAGTGTTAGGTAGAGAATAAAAAAAAAATTAAGCCTGCTGTTTTTCACAAGAGTTTCTGCTAGGGGCCTACAGCACGTGCGGCTAGGGGAGTAAGAGACCTAGGAAAAGGGTGTGGCTTACAGAGGAAAATGGACCAAACACTTAACATAAATATCAGGGGGAATATCTAATATTCTGCGCCTTATAATAAGTGGATAGGTTTTATCACTTTTGGTTCACCTGGTGGAATCCAGCGGCACGGTCAGCCTCCCTGGCGCTCCCAAACACTCAACCGCAGTGTCCCTGGCCCTCCGTTACTCTGACGTTGCGCCCTCTCAAACAGCTTGTGACTTTTAACACAACCGGCAACACCAAGATGTCAACCGCCAGACAGCACTACAAAATTGGGCTGTTCCCCAGAACCCTCTCTTTAGAAAAGAAAGTGGGCCCCGATTTAGCCCCCGGTTTAGGTACTGGTCCCAGAGATTGCGTCGTGTGTCAGCTGGACTGATTGATCACCGTTGGAGTGCCAAATTGCTGATGTCTTCCACTGCGTGGCGCAAACGAACAGAGATAAGAGGGACCGAGTTTCACTCACGGCCAGTGTTGGCAACGCCGGTTGGCCCCCTTGCTCACTGGAAACCTGAGATGACTGTCCTATCACCAAAGGAGTTCTACAATCAAATACACAAAGGATGAACAAAGGAAGCTTAAAGTGAATTAAGGTTTGGTTTGTTTAATCATCAACTGAGTAAATATATATGTAGAAATGAGAGGTAAACAGCTTTACCTAATGATGATAAAACAAAAACAAAAGCTTATGATAATGATGGTAATTATCAAAATAATCTAAGCAAAAAGAGAGAGGAAAGATAAACAACAAAAAGGGCTATATAGAATAAAATAAAATAAAAAGTTGAATAAAACTATAAAAAAAAAAAAAAAAAATAATAATAATAATAATAAAATTAATAATAAAAAAAAAATTAAAGAGGAAAAAAAAAATAATAAAAAAAAATAATAATAATAATAATAATAAAAAAAAAAATAATAATAATAATAAAATAAATAACAAAAGACAGGAATGAGCACGGGAGAAGAAGAAGCTGGTTTTCACCACAAAGGGGCGTATTCACTCTCTGTGGCTTAACCTGGTGGGCAGAAAACTTAATTCAAATTAAAAATTCAAAACTGGTTTAAATCTAAATTTAAAATAAGCAGGTGAGAAGAATTAATTGGAAAAATCGGAATAAATGCCCTATAATACCCAACGATAACAGTAATGTATCATTAATAATTATGAAATTAATCAGAAAGGGTAAAAGTAGATGAAGCAATTCAAAACAGAACCGAAAAGAAAGAGATCAGAGAGATGTAAGCTGTGAACTGACTTAACAGGTTACTGCCACTAGATGGCTTGCTCCCTTCTAAATGGGTTAATCAGTGGTTGGGCTGAGACACTTAATTTGCACTATTAAACAATTAAATTCTAATTCAAATCATGTTTGAACCAAATTCAAAGTAAATGTGAACAAAAACAGGCAAAAATTGTCTAATGCTGAAATAATATTCGCACGAGCAAAGCTGTTAATGCAAATAATTATTGATAATTTAGACAGCTAATTCAATAAATCACAGAGAGAAATAGAGGTTAGTAATTCGAGAGCCTTATCTGAAACGGCCAGAGATGGCACTCATGCAAGCTGGAATCAGAAGACAGGGCAACTTGAAACGTCTAAAATTCCCTCTGGTGTTTAAATAGCGGAATGACAGTCAGTTACACTATGATCTAATCTCTGTGCGCTCATCAGCGCTGATTCTCTGCATCAAAATCGCAACCCACAAACAGACAAAGGTTTTATGACCCTTGAGGTGCTAAATTAAACAGCGCGTGAGGCCGGAGCTTTTCTCTAACCAACACAAAACTGTTAATAACAGATTTTGTCCATCTGTTTTACCTCCCATAAACATTTAACAAAACAGCACTTATGATTTAAATGTTTTAGGTTTAAAATCGGGTAGCTAAGCCAATTTAGACCAGGAGTTTTTATCGTTTAAATTTTGAATATCACTGTGGCTCACCACGAAATTCAATAACGATACTTAATATGCAAGGCCTTTTTAACTGAATCAGAGGAACTTCGCTCAGGTTCAGATTTACATATTACAATTAATAAAAGATTTCTTCATCTTTTAATTATTCATATGAAAATGTTGGTCTTCTCTTGACAGGAGACTTTTAACATTTACTGCAGTTTATTTTTATTAAAATAACAGTGACTATAGGTATTTTTAGAAACTGTTAGGCTGCTGTGCTGAACAGTTGCCTTTGTGCCAAATGAGTTCGCTCAAAGCGCGACTTAACTCACAATTCAAAAATGCGCATACATAATATTAACATCCAAAAATGCTCATGAAAATGAAAATGAATATTGCTCACAAAAACAAAGTTTGAACGCTGCCAAATTTAACTCCACCATTTAATGTAGCAACAATCACTTTCTGGGGAATAATTAACTCAAATGAAGTGAATATTCATGAGTCTATGAATATAACGTGCTTATTGCTTACAAATATTAAATTACCCAAAGAGGGAATATTTAATCATTTAAAGGTAACCTTTACTAGAATTAATTTAAGTTACTCTAGACAATCTGTTCGTCCAGCGAACTGGAAGCTAGACTTCCTTATCAAAATTCAATAAAAATACCCTTCTTACAAACTCCAAGAAATATTAATCTTCTGATCAGGAAAAAACAATATTTTCTGTGTCTGTACTACTAAGATTACTGAAAATTAATTCATATAAAACAAAGCTCGTAGCGTAGATCACACGATTCAGGGACTTCGATCTCAATGAGCAATAAAACAATTCAATTCAAACAAATTATAGGATTTAATAAAAACAGACTAAAGAGTACATAACTACAATTCACACGGAGTAAATATGAGTATATAGCAAAACGAAAATACAATTTAAACAAGGTAAATGAACAAGAATAATAATGAGATAAATGAGAGATAGAGATAAAGAGAGAGAGAGAGAGAGAGAGAGAGGGAGAGAAAGTGAAAGTGAAAAGCAATCTCAGCGTGGCAATTTCAAACAGTTAACTTTGCAAGAGACCCCAAGTCATTGGATGATTTCACAAACATGGAATAGCCTAGACAACCTTAAACAGCAATTTTAGTTGCGATATAAGAAAGTACTTGCTTTGATTTGGCTCTTGTGCGTAGCTGCGCTCAAATTGTCCGGTCTGTGCGGCCTCAGCGTGGTTCTTTCCAGAGCAGATGATGCGCGAGCTCGATGGTTAACGCGAAGGTAAACTTTGCCAAAAGATGACTAGACTTAAGTTCGTTTGGCTCGTGAGGGCAATTGAACGAAGTCAAATATCAGCAGACAATAAAGAAAAACTAGAATGAAACGAAAAGTAAAGAAGAATAAACGGAGAACTTCTTGAAGTCCGGTTGCAAAGATGGGAATCCTCTTTTCTCTCTGGCGGAATGCACAGAACATCGGTTTCCCCGAGCTTTTACGTGAACCTAGGTTCACGCCTAATTTTGAGTATGATCCAATGAAGTGTAAACAAACTGAGGCGGGAAAAATCTTCTTTGTTTGCTGATCTCCGCCCACTGGTCTAATTTATGGCGATGACAAAATTAAACATTTTTCTTAAGCAAGATCGTTCCTCTGAAACAATGCATCTTTTTGTAGTTTGCTATCAAGATTCGTTACAGTCGTGTTTTTACGATTATACAGACACCAAGAACTATAGTTTTATCCATCAAGTATACATTGATATTTAGTTATTCTTAACTAAATGCATATAAAGTTTGCATTAAACACACAGTAACATTCATATATTCCATTATGCCGCATACATACATTTGAGCACGAAAAGGGAGATATTAAAATACATTTAGAGGTAGTTTTAGTAAAAAGGTCCATGGGCTAGCAAAATTGCTTGTGCCTGTTTGTGAAGGTGTGTGCGTCTTTTTGCGCTGGAATGTGCGATCGAAAGGCGGGGGTGTTTGTCTTCCCTTTTGAAGTTCGATATCGCATCTCTGGATAGTCTCCGAGGTGTTATAACTCTCATCCACGCCAGGACGTTGCCGTCGTGCTGGCGCCCAGGGTGGTGAGTTATGTTGTAAGAGGGTTGTAAAAGAAGGTCCTTGTTTTTTCTTTAACTCACGTTCTGGTCTTTGAGTGTAGAATGTGTCAAAGGGGTCAGGATTCATTTATCTGGAACAGATGGTTGAATACCATCCGCTCATTGGTGTTACATCTGGCTTGGGCTTGTTTTACTGTATCTTCCAGATTCCACCTGATAGGAGTTAATATCTTGGAACTTGGGATAATTGATGCAACACAATCTTCCTGTGGAGTTTTAACATATGCTCGGGACAAAGCATCAGGCTTTAGGTTCTTAGAGCCAGGGCGGTAGGACAAGATGAACTGGAATCTATTGAAAAATAAGGACCAACTTGCCTGGCGGGGGTTTAGTCGCTTTGCCTGCTGAATATATTCCAGATTTTTGTGGGTATAACTATATATTCATAGTGCCCACTGGGCGTGTTGAAGGCAGTTTTCCACTCATCTCCTTGCCTAATGTGTACAAAATGGTAGGCTTCTTGCAGAATTTCAAATGCAGTTGTCATTAGTGGCAAGGGATAGCGGTTTTGAATGGTTATCTTATTAAGGCTCCTGTAATCAATACATGGTCGAAGTCCGCCATCCTTCTTCCCAACAAAAAAGAATCCAGCTCCAGCAGGGGAAGTGGATGGTTGGATGATCCCTGCCACAAGAGCTTCATTAATGTATCTGTCCATAGCAGTTTGTTCAGGGGGAGACAAAGAGAATATACGACCTCTGGGGGGACAGGTACCCTGGAGTAACTCAATGGTGCAGTCATAAGGCCGATGAGGTGGTAAGGGGGTGGCCTTCCTTTTACTGAACACTGCTTTGAGGTGGTGGTACTGAGCAGGGACTTGAGACAGATCTAGGGTTTCCTGGGACTCGAGAATAAGGTCAGGGGGGTTCTGGGCAAAGCATTTAGTCTGACAGGTGGGACACCAACTGAGAACAGTGCCAGTGGACCAGTCAAAGTGTGGATTATGCTGGAGAAGCCATGGGTGACCGAGGATAGCAGGGAACTCTGGAGACTGTATAAGGTGAAAGCACATTCTCTCCTGGTGCTGGTAAATGGTGAGACCAAGGAGAGAGGTGAGGTGGGTTACTTTCCCGGGAGACAATGATCTTCCATCCAAGGCTGTCACAGTTAGGGGTGCAGGAAGAGAATAAGTAGGGATCTGGAGACTCTTAGCAAGAGAAACATCCATGAAATTCCCAGCAGTGCCAGAATCAATCAATGCCTCGATTGGGTTTTTTTGTTCTCTCCAAGTGAGTGTGATAGGAAGGAACAGCCCAGAGTTGGAAGGTGAAGTGGTGCGTGTAACTCCCGTCACAGTCCTTCCTTGCCTGTACGGGACTGGGCGTTTCCTGAAAGCTCGTGGCAGGTGGAGCGAAAATGACCATACAATCCACAATATAGACAACAGCGCTTTCTCATATGACGGTCTCGTTCCGAGGGGGAAAGCCTAGTCCTACCCAATTGCATGGGTTCCGAAGAATCTTGGGGCGCTGGTGGCATTTGAGTAAGAGCTGGACTGGCAGACAATGAGGAAACAGATGGGCGGTTCCGGCTTCACTCTCTCAGGCGATTATCCAGCTGGATTGCTTGATCGATAAGAGTTTCCAGATCAACAGCAGGTTCTCTGGTAGCCAGATCATCCTTGATTGCCTCTGACAGACCATTCAGGAAACACACCATGAAGGCCTCATTGTTCCAACCACTCCCTGCTGCAGCGGTCCAAAACTGAATGGCATATTCAGCTGCACTGCCATTACCTTGACGGAGGGTGAGAAGTCTCTTTGCGGCTTGTCGGCCACTGAAGGGGTGATCGAAGACTCGCTTGAACTCCTTTTCGAATGCAGAATAACTTGTACAGAAGGTGGCTTGTGCCTTCCAGACCACGGTTGCCCAAGAAAGAGCTTTGCCAGAAAGGAGGGTGATTACATATGCCATCTTGGCCCGATCTGAGGGGAAGGACGATGGTTGTAGTTCAAACGTGAGAGAGCATTGAGTCAGGAACCCATCACATGCACTGGGGTCACCTGAGAAATGTTGTGGTGGAGGTAGGCGGGGTTCACTTAGAGGAGAGAGCACTCTAGAATCTGGAAGGGGTACAGAGGCAGCAGTAACTGAGGTAGAGGGCAGCCGGTCAAAGATCTGATGGACAGAACTCATGAGATCAGACAGCAACTGGTAGTGTCTAGTCATCAAAGTCTCCTGCTGAACTAGTGCTGACTCATGACGTTGGACTGTGGACTCATACTGAGGCAAGGAGTTCTTGAGGATTTGGCACCTCTGGGTTCATAATGTGGCTTGGTTATTCTGTCAGGACCGGGGCTCGAACTCGAACAAAAGCTCTGACAAAGAGGGCTTTTACACTGGGCTTGTTAGCTGCGGTCTGAGCCCAAACGCGATTGTTCCTGGCGCCTTACATCATCACAAATGCACACGGAAAGCGCACGGAGAACACAACGCGACTGAGCATAGTTGTAATTTTTTTTGTCATTTTGGTGCTATTATGCACAGTATAATAATTTATTTTAATTATTTTAATTATTTAATTTTAATTTATTTAATTTGGACTTTTAGGAGTGTGTGGAATCAACCTTGGCTCTCGTGTGTTGAGGAAACAATGATCGACAGTGTTACGTATGCGAGGGATACTTTACTTCCTGAACAAGTGCGCACCCGAGTCCATGTTGCTTGCACATTCACACGAACTGCTGTACAGCTTGGGAGCAACCGAACTCAGACCACCTTCTCTAGATAGTCTTGGGTTTGGTACCCCAGTGCGCACCAGGGTCCGATGACAGCGTTCACATCAGCGATCTGCCCCGTTCCGCACTAAACTGCCAGTGTGAAAGCCCCCTAGGAGAACTAACACGGAAAAGCTTTAGTATCACAGCTATCGCTAGGAGAGGGATATATGCAGAACAATAATCTGCAGTGTGTGAGAGGAAGTCCAATGCTTATAAAGCGTGTCTGATGATTGTGCTGTGTGCATGTAATTGGTGGCAGTTGTGTGTGATAGTTATGAGGTGAATGTGGTTGGTCAATTGGAGCATGGGAAATGTAGTCCAGGGTATACTGTGTAGTGTGAGAGTCTGTGTTATGGATGATGACCTCTGGAGGTGAATTAATGGAAGTTAATTGAGCGTGTCTTGACATTTTGGTTGGGATGTCAGCATACCAAAATTCAATGTCAATTCAACGTCTAATGTCAGTGTTAATTTGATGTTGACTACCAATGTCAACTAATGTTGATATTTGTTGATTTTAGGTTGTGTAAATTTCAATGTTAAGTAAATTTCAAATTGGCGTCAAATATGATGTCAGTTGGATTTTCATTCAACCTGCCATCATATTGACGTCCTGTGCCTGCTAGTTTTTTTGTGTTGAGGGTGAGTAAATGGTTACAGAATTGGCATTTCTGGGTTAACTGTCTTTAATTCAAAAACCTTTTTTTTTTTTTAGGGAAATTTTGAGATCCACTTATTAAAAAACACTCTTAGAGGCCGTTTGTTTTTTCATTAACAGCAGCTTTATGAACAGTTTGAAAGATGTTAATGTGCAATATTTTCTACTGGCTGCATTGTTTCAATTTGTTGTAAAAAAGTAGCTGTCTTGCACAGAGATCACACTGAACGGGAGAGTTGGCTTGAGTGCAATTACTCAACTGAGAAGTTAGCCACTCTTGTACTGAAGAGGATAATGAGCAAAGATGGTGGCAGTCGCTTGCTGAGTAATGAGAGCTACTCTTTGGGATGCAGTCGCTGGGTTAGAGAGCACCAGTCAGGGTCACAGAGTTTACCTCTCCTATTAGCAATCTCCATTATCACTACATAGGCACAAGTGCCCAATGATAATGACTGATCTGCAAAACTCAGAAAACAGAAGTGTTTTCAGAGAGGTGAGGTGATACAGGGATCTGATTATCCTGCACAGTACTTCAGAGTAAGGTCTTTATAAGAAATTTGATGCAAAGTAAAATAATATTAAAAAAAATAAATTAAACACACACACACACACACACACACACACACATATATATATATATATATATATATATCAATCTAGCCTTGCTGTCTTTATTTTTTAATATTAATTATAATATTAACTGGTTGTTATTTGCCCTTTCATTATAAATAAGTTCAGTATTCCCTGCTGAGAGGGACTACATTGTGTTCTTATCTGTCAAGTGCACCTCCACACCAGCTCTAATCCTCCTTGAAGATTCTGTGCATTAAGGGCAGCTTAAACCCACATCATGCCCTGGGACAAGATTTTGTTTGTTTAATCCCTTTTTAGTGCCTTAGAATTTCAGGTCAGTGAATATTGTGGAATATTAAGGGTTTGTGGACAGTGTAAATAACTGTATGCTGAAAAAAAAAAGAAATTAAATTTTTGCTGTTGATATATGACTGTGTCATCACATAGACTGCTGTGTGAGTTCAGATAAGTGGAAACACTAATTAAGATAACTAATTAACTAACACTAATTAAGATGACTTACATTTACATTACATTTACATTTAATCATTTAGCAGACGCTTTTATCCAAAGCGACTAACAAATGAGAACAATAGAAGCAGTCAGGTCAACAAGAGAACAACAGCAGAATACAAGTGCCATGACAAGTCTCAGTTAGTCTAGTATAGAACGCATACTTACCTCATATAAATAAATAAGTACCTTATATCTATTTTTAGCATTTTTATCATTCAATCATCTTCTTTTTTCTACACAAAATATCTAAAACTTCTAATTACTATAAATGAAAGCTTTTATTCCTAAATAGGATGAAAAAAATTATAATAATCATTATTAGTAGTAGTAGAATTAGCGGTAGGTTTTCCTGCAGTCACTAATTTTAGCCTTTAAAACCTTTAAAAAACCTTAAAACCTTTAGCCTTTAAATCTATTTCTAATAAATCTAAAGTATTTTTTTTCTTTTGAAAATAATTTCTCAAAGCCTTAAAATGGATTGAATTTAACTCAAGTGATCTTGATTTCATTTCATGAGTAACTGAATCATTCACTCAGCCATTTCTTTCAAGAACAACGGTACAGTCAGGATCGAAAACCAATGCTGTTTTGTTCAGAGATGCAATGGTCAATTATTTGGTGGCTTTGCTAGCAAAAATAGGAACAGGCAATATTGTGTATAAGAAATGCAATTTTTACTTCCTGTTGTATAAAAGTGTGAAAGTATGTTTATTTTAGAGGGGAGTGTGTTTAGATCTGGTAGTTTTAGCTGAGCAGTGGCTCTCATGAGGGGGCTGATTAGTGGTCCAGTAAATCCTCTGGGAGCACTTCAGTTTCTTCCACCTCTTCCACCAGAGAGTTCAGTGCACTCTCTGTAACTTTTACAGTTGTATGACTTCTTTTTTTTTTATATCAACCATAAGTTATTTAAAATGAGAGCTTGACACCAAATGTCATGATGATCTAGCCTTGTGGTTACAGATAACAATGGGTTTTATCAGTCCTATATCATATCATATTGTGCTATCTCTTGACCCACAGCTACCAAAAGTGTGTGAACTGAAGACATGAGAGCGTGTGGCCTTTTAAACATCTCCCTCTAGTCCTCTTGGTTGAAATTGGAGCCACAGTGGTTTGATATCACTGAACTGTGAAATAGGATACGGGAGAGCAGCAAACTGTAGCAAAGAGGGTGATTAGACCTTATTTTGATTTTTAGTCCATAGGCACAGCACATCTGGAGCACAGGTTAAGAGGCTATTGCTAGAAACATATTTCATAGGATGAGGACAGAGGACCTATGGTGAAAAGTGAACAGCTCTCAGTCATCTCCATTCAGACATGTAACATTGATATCTGTATTATAGTCTATCTAACAGTTCTTTTTGTTTTAGACAGGCTCTAGACATTGCTCTCTAGTGAACTGGATTTTTTTTTTTAGTTTGGTCTATGCGATGTGCTAAATGTGCTGGTGAAAAGACTTGATTTTAGGAAAGAAGTAAGCCTACCCAGTGGTGAAATAATTAACAAGAACAAAAAGCTAAAATAACTTGACACAACTATGACACAAATGACGAATTCTTGATGTCAAATGAGCACAGTGTAAAACACAGGACTGATATGTATGTTTATCAATAAATAAATGTTCATGAGCATCTTAGTAACAGCAACAAATGCAATGTATTTAATGTTAACTTTAATGGCAGAACTCAAAATGTATTTATGAGTGTTGTATATGACGGATGTTTATGACTCAGCTCTGTTCTAAAACCAAAATACCAGAATGAACCAGCGCTCTTCCAGCCTCAATATCCATGGTTGAAGTGCTATTGAGCAAGACACTGAACCCCCAGTTGCTCCCCAGGAACTGGATATAGCTGCCAACTGCACCGGGTGTGTGTTCACGGTGTGTTCACTTCTCACTGCTGTGTGTGTGCACTTGGATGGGTTAAATGCAGAGCACAAATTCAGAGTATGGGTTAGCATACTTAGCAAATGTCACGACTTTCAGTTTTACTTTAACACATAATATTTAACAAAAATAGTAATGAAATTACCATTATAAAAAATGAAGATGACATTCACACATACTGTAGCCTGAACTTCTTTTTTTTGTTGTTGTTAAGCTGAAGATTCTGAAATTGTTTGTTCAGGATCTTTTGAATCTCTGTGGGAGAGCAGCTAGGATCATGTCCTGAAATGAGTCTGTTAACCTTTGTAAGAAAAAAAAAGGACATTATACAGAAGTTGTTGCAAAACTTAGTAAAGAATAAGCACTGCAGATGGAGATGTCAGAGTGGATATTTCTGTCTTCAGTTCCATAATTAATCTGTTTTTGGATGCTGTGATGTCCAGCAGCTGAGAAAACACTAACACACTGGTATAATGATAAACAGCAATTAAATTCAAGCACCCAGAAATATTTTTGCTGAAGATCCTAAAGACCTCATTTGGCAAAACATTTTCAAACTTACAAAACAACGACAAAATAGCCTGCTTCTCAAAAGTTCTAGCCACATAACCGTATTCCTACTCTTACTCTGTTTTCCCTACAATAAAACAAAAACGAAAAATAGACGTACATTAAAATATTTAATAAATATTATTTGTTTAATTTATGTACTTGGGCAGTATACTGTAAATACATGTGAATTCACTGTGCTTCATGAGAAATCAGGTCTCCATCAACTATCAGTTAAAAGTAATATTGTAAGTACACCCAAATTATGTTTATTTAAAATATGTGTGGAAATGTGTCTGAAAATTAACATCCAGCTAGAGTGTTAAACCATTTGCCATAGGTCTTAGTAATTTAATTGTTATAAGCAGTTTGATTATTACCAGAAGAAATTCTCAGAAATTGATTGATTCATTTTATGTAAAAAAAAAAAAAAAAAAAAAATACTAACCCTCTGTTGGTTGAAGGACATTCTACTAAAAATACTAACCCTCTGATGGTTGAAGGATATTCCAAATAATATTGTAATATAATATGTAAGAGTTATCAAAAAATATTAGAAAGGAAAATATATCCTGTTTAGATGCAATCCTTATTAAATGAAGCTGGCAATAATATGTATTTACTTTTCTGATAACGTGTATTGATTATTTCAAATTATAGAAGAGTATAAACATTTAAAGATTAGTTTCCATAACTCAAGAGCTTGAAAGTTTAAAAGCTTAATAGGAAACCTTGTGCACTTAAAGCCAATTAAATAAATGAAATATTCGTAATAATTAATAATAATAATTACAAGCACAATAATTAAAAATAGATTAACATCTGTCTGCTGTCCTTCAAATCACAGCTCAGGAGAGTCTCTACCAGGGAGATGTTTTATAAATGTTAACAGATAGCTTTCTCCAGATATTATACATTTCTTTAGCACCATTGGGCTTGACAGCTTCCAAAGCTGCACCTTCTTCAGTAAATATAACTTTAGAAGCTGGGTGGGCAGGGAGGTGACTTTGCCCTGAAGTGTTTAGACAGGGACTGATCACTGAGCAGTCATGTGAGTGAATACCATCTGCTGTTAATGGGCCATACACATACAAATTTACCTCAGTTTATTCAAGAATAGAGTGTTATTTACACACTGAGAGTGCTTCTAGGCAATGGCATTTTTTTCCAATATTACCTCAATTCTGAATGCCTTTCTCTGACTTTACAAATACAGTTAGGTTCATATTTGGACACTGACGCACTCTACATAATTTCGGCTCTAAATGCCACCAGAACATTTTATAGAAAGATAAAACAATCATGATAAAATTGAAGTGCAGACTTTAAGCTTTAATTCAAGGGATTGAACAAAAATATAACATAAAATGCTTCGGCATCAGAACCATTTTTATACACAGTCCCCCCATTTTCAGTGACTCAGATGTAATTGGATAAACAAATAAATAAAAAGTACATTTTTCAATATTCTGTTGAGAGTCACCCATTATATAACTGTAACTTGAATATGTTTTTGTCAGCTGTTAAAATAATAAAAATTGTGCCTGTGTCCAAATATCGACCTAAATGTATGTACTCTAAGTGCATTATTTTCTGTTTTTTCCCTTTCATTGTTAGTGCTTTAAAATTAATCTGAATGAAAGCTAGTAATGGATAACTCGGCATTGAAACCCTACGGGCTGCCATTTACTTCTTAGACTAATATTAGCTTCAATCAGCAGATGAAACAAAGGGTGAGCTGAACCATTGATTACATAAAATGGCTAAGGATGGACAATAATTATTTTATCTGTATACTTGCTCTTGTAATTTTGGTTGACTTGAGATTAAAAGCATAAAAGCATCTGACAGTCTCTAGCACTTAAAGCAAAATGTCATACTACTTAAACAAGTCCTATATCTTGAAGAAATTGAGAGTGTTCTCAGAAGGAATATTGGCATATCTTAAGTCAGTGAATAGACTGCTGCAGGAATTATGTAGTTATAAGAAACTAGTTCATATTTTTGCACTTCCGATTCCATTTGTTCATAATTTCATAGCCTCATTATGTTTATTAACACACTCTTGCATACTATTCAAGGAAAATGTTTTACTTTCAGGAAAAAAAAAGTAAAATAAAGACTGAATGTGTTGTCGGAAGCTTAATGACAATGTGTGTACTGTATAGCTTTTTACTTCTTGTCAAAATGTGAACATTTCTGCATTACTCCAATGGAAAAATCCTGTGGGTTTTTTTTGTTGAGGGCAGCAGGGTGATGCTAACTTCTGGGCTGCCTTACAAAAATGTATCATATACAGCACTCTATATCTGCAATTATACAGCATGGTTCATTCACTCTGGGGTTTAGATGCTGAATTTGATATCATTCTGTTCTAGTGCAGGAGCTACTGGCCCTTTACAGCTTCACGGGTGTCAGTTCTGTCTTCCATGCAGAATGAAGTTGGGGGAATGTAATGGGGTCACATCGTCTGATTTGTCTGAGTTGGTGGTATATTGTGCGCTCAGTGCACATGGGGATTTGGATCTCTGCTTTTTAACTGCTGCAGAAGCCTCAGTTGGTGCACACTGAGAAGACTTTCATGGAGTCTTTTTGGTCTTTGGTATTTGAGTGTTTGAGGGTGATGTTTGTGTTGTGAAATGTTTCATTAAAGGAAATTTAGAAAACTCTTCTGCTGCAGCTCTCGAGTCTTTTAGTTCGTTAATATTCAAATATGATGTGTCAGATTTGAGGTCACAGATGAGATTTAAGAACCACAGTGACTTAAGTTTCCTCTCACAAACTCTTGTAGTACTTCAGAAGACTTGGATTACAGTCAGATAACGTTTTTCTTAATTTTCGACACTGGTCACCATTCACTTTCATTGTATGGGAAAGAGCATCTTGATGAATGAACATCTTGTTAAACATCTTGAGCGAATGATCAAAGCGGGTAAAAACAACAACAATAGCAAAGCACTGTTGCCCTCAATGCCTACTATTATAATAAGGTGAGGTATTAGAAATTTACCAAAATGATGAATTCATTGCATTCCATCAGGCTGTTAGCCAGTAAAAGATTCAAACAGCTTCTTATTACATAAATAAAGCCATTATAACAGACGTCCGACCACTTCTTATCTTGGCAGTGTAATATCGCTGGGAATCTGTATTCCCATCACTAGAGTGGTCACCACAGGAGCCAGACCGAAAATCAGCCCACGCACCCAGCATGCCAATTCTACTCTCATTAACAGACATATTACAGGAGGAGGTCTCATTATCGCACCTCTGACCGTGCAGCTGAGCTGATCTTTGAAATCTGGGCTTGCAGCTGAAGGAAACCCCTGTGGCATTACTCATAACTTAATCAGAGTAAAGACACCTGTATGGGGTCTCTAGAGAAATGGCAAAGAAAAACATTCCCAGTCAAAATCACTGACCTCTATAAATAATGAATAGATGGTAAATCCAAGATTAGAAAGGTGTTTACCTCCTAAGGGAAAATAGTGTAATACTAAAGTCACATCTTCTATTTGCTCTGTTATGACGAGTCAGGAAACATTTTGATGTCAAGTACCTTGAGTTATGCTTTTATAGTCAGCCTAAATCCAGTGTATGAATGAGGTAATATTTCAAAATGAATGGAAGTTTATGTATCATGAATAAATCAAAAGTTTCTTCTTATTTATATCCAAGAATAGTGTCTCATTCAGGGCGGTTAAAACCTCAGCAGTAACTGTGAGGCAAATATTTTTGCATTATTTGTCTAAAAGTCTAGATATAATTACATCTCCCATAAGCATGCTTTTACAGCCGGGCAGGTTTGGAATAACATGAAGGTGAGTAAATGATTACTCTTCATTTTATCAACTTTCCCTTTAAGGTTCGATTTTAACATTTCATTTTAATTAATGTGTTAATTTTAAAAGTAACCATTAATTATGCAACACCGACTGTAGTTCAGGCCTCTGTGTTTCCAACATTGCCTTTAAAAGAATGGAATTTGTGAGAGGGTAAATTCATTATAGATAATGTTTCATATCAGAGAAAGCCATCATGGGATGCACAATACATACTGCAAACAAAAGCAATTTCATGATGCAACATAATCTACCAGAACAAATAGACAAATCCAGGGACAGTGACCCATCAGAGCTTTTGATATTAAATTCATAACTGATCCAGTGTGTGCAGACAATGTTTATGATGTATGAAATTACCTTACAGAATTCAGAATATGTACTGAGCTGCATATTGATTCCACTCTGGTGGAATGTTGTGGAATATAGTATGTTAAGGATAAGACAATACCATTGGCATCGTCTGTCATCAGAAAATTATATTAGATTAAGATCTAGTTTCTAATAAAACACATTAATATTCGCTCGACTAATGAAATTGGAGCATATCTGTCCAGATCTGTAAAAGATCAGGTTTCATTACATTAACAAACCAAGGTCTATCACATATTTTCCACTCACTGAGGCAAGATAGTCAAGTCCTTTTATATAGGTTCTTTAAGCGAGTATTATTATAATAATTTTTGTGTTTCAGATTGTCACATGGATACAATGACATGATTAATTTTGTTTCTATGCATTGATCTGTGCTGAATCAAACTATAATGAAGCTATTATCACACCATTGTTAGTGTGATTATATAACAATTAAACAAGAAGTGAGTAACCTTCATTTTGGAACACATCATTTCCTGTTATTTTGTCATTTGCTGTGCTGATGAAACTAGTTTCAAATAAGATCAAAGCAGAATGAACAGGTAAGTTACTCTGTGCAAACACAATACAGGTACTATATACTAAGGTATTATTAGGCTCATTTGACATAATTCATCTTGAAAGTAGATGACGAAAGACAGTTTAACAAATGCAACCAAACTGAAAAAATATCTTCTAGTGTAGTGAAGGCTTTCCTAAAAAAAAAAAAAAAAAAAAACATTCTTCCCATGTACCTCTTTCTCAAATGCCTGATGTTACATCAGAAATCAAGAACTGCCATTTCAAAGATTACCCTTGTATAAAATGTCATAGGACTGACCTTCTTTGGTGGAGTACACTCATCTCTAGGGCCTGTCTGCCCTTCTTCATAATCTGCAACATTTGAGTAAGAAGCTTCAGTGATTCTGTTTCTTTTAAGTGGAGCCTCTTGACTCCTCAAGCTCATCAGTGCATTAAAGTACAGAATTAAATCACCTCAACTACCATGCAATATTTTACTATTTAGGTTGGTTTTGAGAAAAAGTGGCTGATTGATGAAAGATGATTACTGCATTTGAACCAGATGGGCCCTTTTGTCTCGGATCCAGGATGGTGGATACCAGGAATGCAGGAGAGTGACTCTAGAGTGACAGAAGGCTCTTCTGTCCACCTACACAAACACCAGAGCTTAAGACAATCAAAAATATCTGGTCTGCTGCATTCATATTTGTTTTTAGTGTGTTACTATGTGATTGCTAGCATTTTCTACTTGTTGCTAGGGCAAGTGATTGCTATGCAGCTCAGTTGATATGATTAAGTCTATCACTACAAACAAACTTACATCAGTAAATACATACTGCAAGTAGTACAATATATATGTATATATAATGTAAAAGAAAAAGGAAAAAATACTTTTCCTCACAATTCTACGTTTATAACTAGCAATTATGACTTTTTTCCCTTCACTCTTTTTTCATAAACTCAAAAATCAAAGCTCAGAATTTACAATTCTGAGATAAAAAGTCACAATGGTCTTTTATTATTTTATTATTCTATGATGGAAACAGGCTTCCATTTTATTCACAGTTAATTATTAAGTAAATTTTTATTATCAATATAACACAGTTATTTTATAAATTGGAGATCAAGTATTCATAAGAATAATTTTGTGTATAAAATGTAGATTGAAATTATATATTTTCCTAAAGAAGTATTCTAATGAATACACACACACACACACACACACACACACACACACACACACACATATCTATTCATTCACCAGGTGAAAATCATATTTATTATTTATTTTGTCTGGCTGTTTAAACATTTAAACCCTAAATCGAACACATTTTATATTAGAAACGTATCTTCTTTTTTTTCCTTCGTTTTTTAACTAAATTTTTTAACTTTCCCCATCTTGAAGCTCCCTCTTAAATACTTAATTTCAAAGAATTGAAAAAGCTTGTCAGAGGAAATAACTGTGAATTTATTTTTCATATGTGCTCCACAGTTCAATGCACAGTTTTAGACTTCACATAAGAAATGCAAACAGTCATTATATCCTTACTGCATCAGACGCAAGCTATTATTAACCATACGGAATGGTAAACGATGCCTGTATATTCAACCTACCATGTATTGAGCAGAGATCAATATTTGTCTCCTCTCAATGTTAAATGTATTTTTTTGCTGCAGTAAATGAGTGGTTTGTGAAATGTAAAGCTGTGCAGCTCAGCTCTGACAGGGCCCTGGAAATGTTCTGTGCTCGGCTGCTGAATAATACATGTTTAAATGCTTCATGCAGAAGGATGACCCTGAGTGTCCCTTCATCACAAGCCTCCTACAACCACATAATTACAAAGTGCCTATCACAGCAGCTGGGTCCAGCATAATGAAATGTTGTGCAGCACTAAACTGTGAGTAATCGTCTTTCTTTAGGAAACGGAAAAGAGTTTGACTTTGATTTCTGGGTTCAATACCTTATAGGGCTTTTGACAATTAAAGGAATCATTCACTCACAAATTATAATTCTATAATTTAGGCAACTAAACTTCATGCTGTTTCATAACTGTAAGACTTTATTTTGGGAAACACAGACACAAACAAAAAGTGATTTATTCTTTCTATCAGGATTTTAATTTGTGTGTGAAGAGTCCCTTTAAATTATTAACCCTGGGTCATTTTAAACTCACCATAATCTTGGGTCATGTTTTGTAGTCTTTTAGGTTAACAGTTTAAGATATTTAATAGGTGAACAGAGCATGCAACATTTTTAAATACCTACTTGTCTCACTTTTGTTCAAAATGTGCTTACGCTATAAAGTATAAGTTGGTCATGAATGTGCTTTTCGAAACATAACTGTAAGAATAAAATGGTCTCCTCTTCATGCCAACTGACACATCTTTCCTTCATTGTCTGATTTGGATTTTTTGATTAAACTGAAGAAAAAAAAAAAAAAAAAAAAACACGTGATAATTTATGTGACTGTTCAAGAATTGGAAAGTGCTGTTCAGCTATTTTTTTTGTTGGTTGCTACCATTTTAGGGGCCGTTGTCATGCTGTCAGTCTCTGTTTTCCTGAGTGTTCCCTAGTGAGCTCACTTCTCCTTAGGCACTTCATCATAGGCACTTTAATTCCTCTAGTCTGGTCATGTCTTCACAGTAATTGCACTCCAATTAAATCGCAAAGGTGCAGACAATCCTTTGTCATTAGTCTCCCTATATAGAGCTGTCCTTCTCTGTTGTCTGTATGGAGTCCTTACCCTATGTGTGAGTTGTGCTCGTCTCCTGATTCTTCCCGTTACCGTCTTGTTCCTCCGAGTTCTTATCAGTTTCATCCGGTTCCCTCTTTTGTTTGGTTTGTCTCCCATGACTGTTTATTTTGTGTTTTTCCCTTCTGTTAATGAAACCCATACTTGCAATTGGATCCTACACTCTCCTTGTGTTTATCCTAAACCCAACCGTCACATAAGAACTCCATCCCACAAGGATCCAGTGGTATGTCTGCTGCCATGTTCTCCCCAGCCAGCAAGCGGGAGAAAGGTGGCTTCGAGGGCTCTCACCTAGTGGTGTTCCGGGGAACCAGGGGAGGTCGCTCCGGAACAAACAGCCGGGAGGAGGTCCGGCAGCGATCTCCACTGTGGGCGCCCGTCGACCTGGGATTCGGTTGGGGGCTGCCAGTTCCCCAGTTTGTCCCGAGAGGAGAGGGGAAACGCAGATCGGCCGAGCCAGCGCCGTGGAACCAGATGGCCGCCAGTCCAGCGCCACAGTACAAGATGGCCGCCAGTCCAGCGCCACGGTACAAGATGGTCGCCAGTCCTGTGCTGCTGCACAAAATGGCCGCCAACCCAGCACCACAGCACAAGATGGCCGCCGACCCAGTGTCAAAGCACAAGATGACCGCCCGCTCAGAGCCACAGCACAAGATGGCCGCTAACCCAGCGCCACAGCACAAGATGGCCGCTAACCCAGCGCCACAGCACAAGATGGCCGCTAACCCAGCGCCACAGCACAAGATGGCCGCTAACCCAGCGCCACAGCACAAGATGGCCGCTAACCCAGCGCCACAGCACAAGATGGCCGCTAACCCAGCGCCACTGCACAAGATGGCCGCTAACCCAGCGTCACAGTCCATGATGGCCGCCAGTCCAGCGTCACAGTCCATGATGGCCGCCAGTCTAGCACCACAGCACAAGATGGCCGATTCAACGCCTGAGTCTCCTGATAAGGTGCCACCGACTCGCCATCGTAAAGGACGGAGGAGGAGACCGGCGTCTGCCGTTCCTCAAGGTCCGGAGGACGTTCCCGAGCGGGCCGCTGCCGTCCAGGAGGACGTTCCCGAGCGGGCTGCTGCCGTCCAGGAGGACGTTCCCGAGGCGGTGCACGATGCTGTTCGAGATGCCGAGGCGGTGCACGATGCTGTTCGAGATGCCGAGGCGGTGCACGATGCTGTTCGAGATGCTGAGGCGGTGCACGATGCTGTTCGAGATGCCGAGGCGGTGCACGATGCTGTTCGAGATGCCGAGGCCGAGGCGGTGCACGATGCTGTTCGAGATCCCGAGGCGGTGCACGATGCTGTTCGAGATCCCGAGGCGGTGCCCGAGGCCGTTCCCGAGGCCGAGGCGGTGCCCGAGGCCGTTCCCGATGTGGTGACTCAGGCGGTGCCCGAGACCGTTCCAGAGGCAGTGCCCGAAACAGAGGTGTCTCACGTCTCCACAGGCAGTCTTAAGTCAAGTCAGGTGCCCATTGACTGTTCAGAGTTGAGTCAGTTCCCGGTTGACCCTCCGGAGTCGAGTCAGGTGTTCGTGGACCCTCCAGAGTCAGGGCTAGTCACCGATGACCTTTCAGAGCCAGGGCTAGTCACCGATGGCCTTCCAGAGCAAGGGCTAGTCACTATTGACCTTTCAGAGTCGAGTCAGGTTCCCATGAACTCTCCAGAGACAAGGCTAGTCACCGGTGATCTTCGTCCTCCCATGGGGTCGGCCACAAGAATGTGGTGGTCTTCCGCTCCGCCCTGGGGGACTCTGGCCTTGACCGTGAGGACGTGGTGGTCTTCCGCTCCGCCCTGGGGGGGCTTCTGCCTTAACCACATGGGTGTGATGGCCCTCTGTTCCGCCCGGGTGGGCATCACCTAATGTCCTCTACTACCCATGTTTTTGTTTGCATTTGTTTGTCTATTTTCCTCCTTTTGGACCTGGCCCTCCGTCCCTCCCCTTTTTCCCTCCGCCGGTCCACCACCCTCCTGGACTCCTTGTTTTGTGTTACACCTTCCTGTCTCGGCCTTTCCATCCCATCTGGTTGTTTGTCTCTGTCCATTCTATCTGGTTCTCCTGTCCCTGTTTTCTGACCCTCCATCCCTCCCCCTAGTCCGCCGTCGCTTCACCTCCCTCCTACCTCTTTTTCTGTTGGGTTTTCCGGGGTTTCAGGTGGAGCATCTGGGAGCTGCTCCGTAGGGGAGGGGGTAATGTCACGCTGTCAGTCTCTGTTTTCCTGAGTGTTCCCTAGTGAGCTCACTTCTCCTTAGGCACTTCATCATAGGCACTTTAATTCCTCTAGTCTGGTCATGTCTTCACAGTAATTGCACTCCAATTAAATCGCAAAGGTGCAGACAATCCTTTGTCATTAGTCTCCCTATATAGAGCTGTCCTTCTCTGTTGTCTGTATGGAGTCCTTACCCTATGTGTGAGTTGTGCTCGTCTCCCGAGTCTTCCCGTTACCTTCTTGTTCCTCCGAGTTCTTATCCGTTTCATCCGGTGCCCTCTTTTGTTTGGTTTGTCTCCCATGACTGTTTATCTTGTATTTTTCCCTTCTGTTAATAAAACCCATACTTGCAATTGGATCCTACCCTCTCCTTGTGTTTATCCTAAACCCAACCGTCACAGCCGTTCACATAGAATGCACTTCTGTATTGCACTGTGCAGCTTTTCACTATTGTACTCACTGTGTCTTGTGCATGACATTATAAAAATGTAGAGCTACAGTTTTTTTTTTTACTTTTTATTAACCGCTTCATTCCCATGAAGCACTGCAAATGACATAATCAAATCAGTCTTACCGCACTTTCAAATTACTAGGTTTTGCATTTTTTTTTTTTTTTTAATATACAGTATGTATGCATGTACAGTATGTGTGTGGATTTTTTACACAGATGAAACTACATATAGCTTCTTATAGTGCACATAGCATTGGAAAATAACTATTTATCACACAAAAACACATTTCACTTTTTCAGTTGTTTGCACTTGCATGCCAACTGAAAATCCTCACAGGATTCCAGCTGCAGGAGTCTCACATATCTCCCCATGAGGAGACATTCAGCACATTTGGTGCTATTTTTCCACTCTGCTGATTTTAGGGGGATCAACCATCTGACCTTGACATTTGCTCTTTAGCAGTTTCATTGTCAGAAGTAAAATAGAGCATTCTATGCAATCACTGGACATGGATGACTTGGCACACAGAGGATGCTGTGGTAAATATTGCAAGTCTTAAATGAACAGATCACATGTAGTCCCACAGTAAAAACTCTTATTTATGCCAAGAAAATGGTTCACCTCATTTTAACAATACAAGGATATTGTGCTGATATTTTTAGTCGTCTAAAACAGCTCATCATATTCCATGAGCACAACCTTCATTTTATTAGTCATTTTGAATTCTTCACTCTTTTTCAGCTCATTGAAGGTTTAATACACAGTAAGCAGCCAGTTTAACAGTTTACCTAGGTCAAAAAGTGCTCATTATTGTGTAACAGTCCAAGAGCATGACATGGAATATGGCAGAGTAATAAAGGCAAGGCTGCCACTGGCTGGTACAAGTCACAGAGAGCAAGCTGTTTGCATTCTTATTATCAGACAGCTTCATCTAGACCTCAGCTTTATCTCGTTCCTTGATAATAAACTCTTACCCAGGGAAGAATCAGTGTGGCATGCAATTCAGAACTACTGAAGATGATATCCCTTGTGAAAATAAATGAAAGTCACAGAACAGATGTGAAATAAATGATATGAGCAAAATGAAGTTCCACAGCAAAATAAATGCTTTATTACATGAGTTAACCTTTAAATGGGCTTCAGAAAATGCATGTGTTCCACTCTGCGAATATGCTATTCTAAAACATCACCCACCGTCTTGCGATTTATAAGGGATTGGAGCCCTCTGGGTGTCAATTTGTTTAAATAAATCAAAATAAAGAAACAAATGCATCTTTCAAATATGGCAATTTGCTTAATGGGTTTAGACGAAGCTGGCATTTCTCTCTTTATTTGGATGCAGATGACTGGCATCATATATTCAGTGTTGCTCCGGGGGATATGAGCTCAGTCATTTTACAGAAAACTATTGCTCCCTCCGTCTCTCTGTTCTGGAGAGACATAGTTACTGTTGATATAAATCACTGAGCACTGATGAATACTGTTCTCAAAACCTTTTTATTTTGTACCATGCACACATCCTTGGGCCGGATATAGTCATGCGCACTGATGAGAATCCAACAGCAGCTCTCCTGTCTTTAGTGAAAAACAGGATAATGATTATAAAAAATAAAAAAATTCTAAAGCAAACTAGTCATCTAAAGCATATTAAATTAAATTTATTTTGTAATACAACTAAAAAGCTGCAGGCAAAGTTAGAAATTAACTGACTACCAGATTTAATTCTCTTAAGCATTTTTAAGCAAGGAAATCATTTTCACATTCACTAACATATAAGCTACTATTAAGCCTAGCTACCTCAGAAAAATTGTATCAACATAAAATCTATTGAAATATATATATTTTAAATGCATGTAAATAGCCATAACATGCAAATTAATCTAGGAAAAATGATGGTATAAAAACATAAACTTAACGTTTTCTTAAATTTGTAGATGAATACTCCCTGCTCCAGCAAGAGGAGGACGATTTCAGTGTCCCTTTACTCTGGGAGGTCCTGGACGGGAATGAAGCCACACAGTGGAACAAAAGTGCCATCTTCAGGTGAATTTGTGTAAGAACTGTTAACCTGAAAAAATCTGAATACAGCAAAACAGCATCTCACAGGTCTGCTACAAGAGACAACACAGCATAAAATGCGAACTTAAAAATAAGCGAATATTAGTGAAAAAGAGTTTCAATGTATTAATCTTAAGATAACATGTATTCAATTTGATTTAAAAAAATGCGAAACGCCAATTTAGAACGTATTTGGCAGTATTCTGAACTGTATGACGGTGTTCTGTCACTCAAAACCACTAAAAATGACTTAATTCTGTACTAATGTCTCCTCCTGGGTCTAAGACAATCCAGTTGCAGAATTTAACACCTCTACTAGTTTCTCAATACGCGTATTACTAAAAACAATATAAAGGCGATTAAATAATCGAGGTGAGAGAAAATAAACTAAAAACAAAAAAATCAGTTTCATATCCTTTCCTGCAGGGGCGCGATAGGCGCGAGCTGGTCTCGTGAAAGCGGAAGTGCAGCGCGCTTGTGTCATTACAGAACGCGCAACTTCCGTCTGATTCAAAAAATATCTGCATTTTTTTTTTCTTTCAGTGAAGTAGGGCTGATCTTTTCTGTGTGGCTGCCGTGATAGTGACCCAGAATGGACATCCAGAGTAAGTTGTCGTGTTTTACTCCAGTCCAGTGTTTCGATGAGTTTGTAGAGACGTGCGTAAATGTGGCTGTGCTAATGTGACTAGTACAATACAGCGAAAAGATATGCGTTTAAGCGGGTATTTTATAGTTAGAGTAAAATAAATAAATAACTAAAAAATTGAAGCTGCAGTTGTTTCTAATTGTCCCTATATAGCTATGAAAAAGAAGTGTAGGTTTTAGAATGTAATTCGCAAGAAGTATTAAATATACAACTCACGGACCCCTTTTTAATGTCTAATAACAGGTATTGAACCAATGACTCTCGGGTCTCCAACCTCCCCCAAGCCTGGGGCTCAGTTTTTACCTGGGTTTCTGATGGGAGACCTGCCTGCTCCCGTCACACCTCAGCCCAGGTCTTTTGGGTTGACAGGAGGTGGGACAGAAACGAGGTCTCCTTTTCTGGCTGGTAAACACAAAACTGCATTTTGCTAAAACCATAAGGAATTGTTAATATGTTATTAAATACATAGCACAGAAGTTATTTTGTAAGACGTTTGATGCTGTCCTCCATCAGGTGGGTCTCCTCCACAGCCGGTGGTCCCAACGCCTAAAGACAAGAGTGGAGCCCCTCCGGTCAGAAGCATCTATGATGACCTCAACGGCTCCGCTGTGGGAATGTCACCTCTTGCTGCTCGCAAGCAAGTTAGAAAATTAAAGATTTTGAATCACAGAACAACATAGAGAGATATTCAATAGATCATGTAGTTAATTTACTTGCAAAGTTATTAGTTAGTACTGGGGCCAGATGCATAAACATAGAAACTGTGTTTCTTTTTAGATTCAGATTTGATCAATTTTTAAACCTTGTCCTAAACTGTAATGGATTTTGAAGTATTTTAAATGAGCAACCACATACCCAAAGTTAGTCATTTGCACAAGAAACTCCAAAACCATTTCCTTTAAAGTGCTTTCCACACAACTTTTCCTCTACAGCCTTTCGTCACTCTCATCAAACATGATGTTTTTGAATGCCAACCTCTAAATCTGTTCAAACTAAATAAACACCTTTTATACAGACATGTTCATTAGCCAGCTGTGCATATGCGCATATGTATTTATTATTGTGGAAAAGCTTTGCAGCTTGTGCTATAACAACCTCAGCTATTACTCTATTGTTGTATTACTCAACTTGGTTTTAAGGCCACCCAGAGTGTGTAATGTTTGCTTATGGTTTCAGTTGTTTTTAGATTTATTTTTCTTACATTTTGAATAAATTTTAGTGCAGAAGTTATTGATGAATTGTGATTTGTTTATCAAAAACGTTTCATTTGATTGCAGTGCTGGTTAGTGAAGGATACACTTGATGTTGATTTTGTTATAAGTAATGTAAGAGAAGCCTTTAAAATATTTTAATGAGATTTTGTCTTTTTTCACAGCCATTTGCTGGAGTGCACACACCATTGTCTGGCCTACCAGGGACACCAGGAACCAGTAAAAATAACTTTTTAAAAACTTTTTTATTATTAAATGAGGTGTTCTATCAAAAAATACAATCTTAGTTTCTTTCTTCTTTTTTTTTTTTGTCCTATAGTGTCTAATTTGTTTAGCCCCGCGGGGCAGCAGATGAAAACCGTACTTTCCCCAGCTCAAGCAGATCCATTCTTCACACAAGGTGATGCTCTGTCCTCAGAAGACCTGCTAGATGACACCTGGGTCACAGTTTTTGGGTGTGTTTAGATCATCATTATGACTTATTTGTTCCGCTAGCACATATGATGTGTCAGGCTTTATAGTGTCCCTGTCTACAAATGGCATGAATTTTATATTTGTTTACACACAGATTCCCTCCAGCATCTGCATCGTACATCCTTTTACAGTTTGCACAGTATGGAAATATATTAAAACATGTGGTAAGTACAGTCAAGTGTCAGCACTGTGGATAGGTTTTTATATATGATTTGTTTTCTATAAAAGTATGTTTCTGTCATTTACAGATGTCTAATACAGGCAACTGGATGCACGTTCGCTATCAGTCTAAACTGCAGGCACGAAAAGCTCTCAGTAAAGATGGAAAGATATTTGGAGAAGCCATAATGATTGGCGTCAAACCTTGTATTGATAAGGTAAGAAACACAAATAATAATTAAGCGATAATTCTATTAGTTGTAATTGTAACAGTGGTAATATTAAATTGTATTTTTATTTTTTTCAGAGTGTAATGGAGAGTTCGGACAAGAGCAGTACTTCCAGTTCTGTGTTTACTCCCCCGGTGAAGGCTCCCGGTACCCCCAGTCACCCTCTGTCAACTCCCCGATCTGTCATGAGACCCCTCAGTGCTGCTTACAAAGCATCCAGCAGTGACTACCAGGTAAAGTTGACCAGTAACCTCGCACACACCCACTGCTCTTAAAACCACACAAATGGTACTCAACAAATGAATTGAAATAAAACTTACAAAGGCAGCTTTTAAAAAAAATAAATGCTTAAAACAATAAAAACAAAAATATATATAATGCATTTGATAATGCTGAGGCTTTGTGGAATGAGAAGCAGTTTTTTGCCATTTAAGGGTGGAGGAGCATATTATAAAGCTACACATGGATGCTCAAAGGTTATCAGTAAGGATTACAGATTAATTTGGCCATATATTCATACAATTAATCATATTTTATTATTATTAATATTATGATGACAAAATTTAGCAAAAAAAAATAAAAATTTTTTTGCCAAAATTCTTAGGCAAACAATTTTTTAATGGTTTGTAGTTTGCCGAAACCTAACAAAACATGAGTTGAAATATTTGTGATATTTTTTTTCTTCTTGCCATTTTGATGTCTGGGCAGTTTTATTGCAATATTTGTCAAAATATTTTCTGTATTATTTTGAAAAATGGAAACCGTGAGAATATTATCAATAAACGTAATAGAATATAGATACATGTTTAGAAATGCTATTTTAAATGCTACGGTAGTTAGTGGATCAAAATGAAATGTTCTGCAAGGAACAACAATTCAAAAGCATCATTTTTGAAGTGCTTGCTTTTTGTTTTGTTCTGATTCATAGGTTGTATCAGATCAACAGACACCAAAAAAGGATGACAGTCTTGTATCTAAAGCAATGGAGTATATGTTTGGATGGTAGTCCTGATGAAAAGCTCTGAGACCATCAACAGCCTCTGATGTATTGCTCTAAAAACTGACATTGGGTTTTCTGAGCACAAGCACTGAGTGAATACAAAAGCACTTTATCTCTTATTTTTGCGGACTAATTGACTTTGCGTGCTGTTATACGGAAGATGGACTCTTGAGCGTTTCACATGGACAGATTTCAGCTGCTGGGTTTGGAGTTGCATGTTTTGAAGTTAGTCCCCCCTGTCTGTCCTTAAAATCATTCAGATTTAACAACTTAATCGTAAGCATTAAGTGTTTCAGGTCTTAACAAACATGCCAAAAGAAATTCTGTTGGAAAGTTAAGAATCCAAATCATGACTAGCTCCCTCGTGGGACCCTATTGTGCAAAATCTGAAATTCTCGCTGGTTCTCTGGGTTCATGTTTAAGAATGGATCTCATTGACACCTACAGCTTTTTGAGATCAAGGCCTTAATCTAAGATTTATCTATCTTTGCATTTGGGTTATATACTCTGTTTTTAGGCTTCTGTGGGTTTTCACTAACTTTATTAGTTATTTTAAAAAGACAGAATCCATTTTTTAGAAATGTCTGAATTTGAAAATGTCTCTTTCTCTTTAATAAACGGTGTATGACAAGAAACTTGTTTGTTTTCTGTAGTTATGTATTAAGTACTAAGTTATTAACTAGGCATGATGAGGCTATAACACAAATTACTTTCAGATCCACATTTTTGCCTTTAGAAGAATACAGTTATAGTGAACATTATAGTTCACAGTAAGTAATTTTGTCATCTTAAACAACAACTTTTGTGCAAATAGATTTTATGGTCATAATGTAAAAAAATGTCATTCCTCAATTAAAAACAAAAGGGCAAATTTCTGGCTGAAATTTGTATTTGATGAGTAAGAGGTTGATTGTAGCATGTCATCATAAATTAATGAGCGTTTGGTGATTGGGACTTTCCCCCCTCAAATGCAGGTTGTTTCCAAAACTGTCATACAAATATAATGAATAAGTGTTTGATCAGTTTATTCTCATCTTTGAGTCAGAAACCTGAGACAAGTTTGAGGACTTGAGACTCTACTTGGAAAGTATCAAAATTCTTCTGACAGTCTTAATGAGGGTGGATTCAGTGGGTTTTTAAAGATGCATTTAAAGTGAAGATGGTTTGTAGTCATGTTGTTAATCTATCCTTACTGAATTGCAGATTTCTGCAAAATTATGAGCTCCATTTCATATTAGAATTTGATTTGGCTTGCGTTTCCCACCAGTGGTACAATCAATCAACCTAATTCACAATGCAGCACCGAATTGCAATTTACAGAAATCCAATGGGTCAATCGATTAAAAAAACTAATTAACTGCACATTTTTTCTGAAATTAATCGTGATTAATATGATAAAACCCTCTGGCAATGTGAGAGCAAGACAGCTCTGAATGCCTTCAAAAAAGTAGCTATAAAGCTATTTTTGTGTTGTGCTCATGTTGAAGGCTTGTAAGCTTGTTAACTACTTTAGAGAACGATACTCTTGCTTGGGGCTTTTTGGGGGCCTTAGGGCTTGTCCAAAAAGCCCTCAAAGTTGCAGCATTTACTTACTAAAATTAATTTCATATGGGGTGAGATGTGCAAATGAGAACAAATTGGCATGCATTGCCTTCACTGCTTAAACCCTTTCTCAGCTCAGCATATTGAATACATCTATTGAATTATTGATTTTGTGTGTACTTACCTTATTTGTATTAGATTCTGTTTTCAAATGTCACGTATAATAGAATCCAATATGTGATTTTCAGTAACTTGACCCAGACTTCAGACATGCAAGTTTAGTCTTTATTGTAGATTTTTTCTTGAGCTTTGATTAGAGACTCAAAGGTTAATACTTGAACATGGAGCATTTTTCTGCATCGGACTCTTTCGCTGACCTTCCAGATGACCCTGAGACTTGTTTCAGGTGTCTGAACCTCGCTCTGATCCCAGATCAGACACCTGGCGGAGTGCTTGCTGAAGGTGACACTGAGCAGGTCTCTGGAGGTGAGGCTGACCCTTGCTTTCAGAGGCTGCCAGTGCACAGCTCAGGTGATATACTCCGAGATGCACGCTACCCCCAGGCCTGCTTCAGATATAATCCATCCTGATTACTGCTGGTTTTCCACCAGAGGCATGATTTAACTAACCTTGAAACAGGCTTATTTTTGTGGCATGTTGTTTGTGGCTTTTTGTCATGCATAAATGAAGGTGTAGTGGTTGGTATACGGTTGAAGCTGTCTGGGTTTCATTGACCTCACAGGACATCAGAGGCCACTCAGAACACAATATTAAACCTCTCCTTTTCTGTGTCAATGCTTCCTGAATAAATAGCAAATCAAAAGTACTGTTATTTTATAGTCTCTTTTGATAATGTGTATGTGTGGGTCCCTTCAGACTTGAATTTTCACGTAAACATTCACATTTTAGAAACAAATGAACACACTGTTCTCCTGAGAAACATTTACTCTTGTTTTGGATGTACTGCAATGCAAGAGAGCAGCCACACGTTTATGCATTTTCTAGCTTGAACCTATAGTGAGTTCAGCTTCGATGGGATGCTGGCCACTAGATGGCAGCCTGCTCATTTACTACTGCTGTTTTTGTTTTTGTTTTTAAGCATGAGCAACTTTCTTCAAGTTGAAGTAGCGCCTTTATTGGGTTTGATCCTTAGGGGAAGCATTTATCTTTCTGATAAACTTGCAAAGAATAGTTGAAGTAATAACGGTGATCAAATCATTTGATGAAAATAACTTTTTTCTTTTTTTTTATGTTAAGATGTATTAATGTGGACGAAGGGAAGCATGCCAGTGATGCTGGAAGGCATAACTTGAGTTAAATATCCAACTTAACTAAGACAAAGTTAACTGAACTTCAGTCAAACACAAGCATAACTTTTTTTTCTAAGTGGAAACAAGGCTTTTCTTATTTTAATATTGAATTTCAAGTTTTGATAACTAATCAAAGATATCATTTTTACAGTGTATAATTAAGCTGTCAGTTGAGTTATTCATAATGATAATTTATAATTATCACCTAACTATGTATATTATGGTATATTATTATAATAGTATTTTATAATATATTACACATTAAATTAAATTACATTTTCTGTTTTTGCCTCAACTTCTCAATTTCAGAAAATTTGGGATGTTTTGTGAAATACCATAAAATAAAGCATATGTTTTTCATTCAATTTCTTTAATCTTTATTTAATTGACTCAAGTACAAAGAAAAAAATTTCCAATGTTTTCACTGGACAAATTTATTTGATTTTCATGTTTATTTTGGAAACAAATTTAGATTTTAATGGCGAAAACACACTTGTTTACCACTGTGTCAAATCACCTTTCCTTTTAATTACACATTTTATTCATGCAAATTTTTGCAAGTTTTGCACGAATTTTTTGCCCAGTCTTCCTTGATACAAGACCTTAGCTGCTCATCAGTCTGTATTATCTGCTGACACATCTACTACATATGTCAACGAAACCATGCTGTTGTAGCACATGCAGAATGAGACATGCTATTGTCTTGATATAATAACCATGGACATCCCATGAAAGATGTCATCTTGATGGCAGTATATGTCTCTGTACATTCCCAATAAATGCCCAAGTCAACCATGCTCTTTTGCACCTATATACCATGACAGACATTTGTTTCCCATCTATCACTGATTCAAATCAAGACGGTAACTTTCGTCTTTGGGACTGACAATTTGATGTCCGTTGTCCCCAAAAGCAATCTATATTGTGGACTCATCTGACCACTGCACACATTTTCAATGTCTTTTGGGCAATCTAAGATCAGCTTAGGCCCAGAGAACTCTCTGCTGTCTCTGCCTAGAATTGATTTCAATATTTCTCCTTGTGTAACAGAGATTCAAGTTGCATTTCTTAATGTAGCTGCAGACTGTGATAAATGAAGAGTTTTCCATTGTACTCCAGAGCCCATGTGGCTATATTTGACGGCAGCATGAAGATTTCTCATGCAATGCCATTTGAGGGCTCAGAGGTCACACACATTCAACTGAGGTGTTTTGCCTTGACCTACACAGACTGAGATTTCTCTGGATTCCCTGAATTTATTCACAAAATGTTCTATGTAAGTTGGTTTCAAATATGTTTAACTTGGATATTCCATAACCATTTTACTTTTATTATGCCTCTTTCCCAACTTTTGTGTAGATTTAAAGTGGATAAAAAAAAAAAAAAAATAGTTCCAAATAGTTCCATTTTAAACCTCATCAGTTGACTGTTTTCCTGGCCCTGACACAGCATCAGACATAAATATCCTGCTTTGATAGGTACATGCTTCCTAATTCAAAACATGTCAGGATGCAGGACCTCTTAGTCACTGTGTAATCTTATATTAAAGAGATCAGGAAAGAATTAAAGGAGACGTTGGCTGTGCAATAGGATTTATTCAGGTCCTATTAGACTTCTTAATTTATAGTTTTAATTAAATTCTGGAAATGCAGCACTGCAGAAAAGTAACCTGTTATTGGATAATCTGGGTGTGTAGACTCGCAGGGCAGGGTGCATATCAATAGCGCCTCCAGTGAAAAGGCCACAGCAGTATGGACTATTTAATGAGAGGATGTGAATTAACTCAGAGTGGGATAGGGGAAGAGGAGAGCCACCGTGCGATGAAATGCTCCTTTATTTGGCACACAATGGAATAAAGGCCGGAAAAATCAATGATAATATCTCCCGATTACAATCATCAAGGTTTACTTCTCTTTCAAAATGATTCTTATCAATTCCCTTAAGAGCAACAGCCTGTGTGAAGGATCAATACACCGCTGGTGCTGTGGTTTTACTTAATGCGATCAGCCCTGGGCGTTTGGTGCGGATGTGTGAGTGAACACAAGGCTTTCCTGCCGCATTAGAGAAGTACTGCTTTCATTCGACTCTAAGGAGATCAGAATAAGGACGGAGCTTCTTCATGTGAAGCGTTCTCATTTCAGATCACATTCAGACATGATCTAATTATTCTTCAAGAGGTTCTCCATGATTATTGATGGCGGTAATGAGGACTCCCTCTTCATGTTCCCAGTGTGGAGAGGGAATGAGGGATAAGAACTGACATTTTTTAATCAAGATTTTTGTCTTGTTTTTTTTTTTTTTATAATCTCAACAAAATACATTTACTTGAGAACCAAACTTTCATGAAATAAAACTTTTCAAATAGGTTTTTTCATTGGATGTTTTAAAATTTCAAGCCTAATATAAAAGTAATTAGTCTTAAAAGTATTTAAATAATAATGATAACAATAATAAATGCTACTACTACAACTAATTATTATTATTATTATTAAATAATTATTCAAATACATTCATATTAAAAAACATTCTCTTCATGTTCCCAGTGTGGATAGGAATTGAGGGATAAGAACTTTACTTAAGAAACTAACTTTTATTAGATAATAAAACCTGAAAGAATTATAAAGGCTGATTTCCATTGCATTTTTGTTGTTTAAGCCTCAATAATAATAATAATAATAATAATAATAATAATAATAATAGTTTTTTTAAAAATATTATTGTTAGTAGTAGTAGTATTGATTGTTATTTGGTTTATTATTGTAACAACTATACAATATGGTGTATAACAATCATTATTAATAATAATTATTAATTATTATTGTTATATATATATATATATATATATATATATATATATATATATATATATATATATATATATATATATATATATATTTAATTTATAATACCAAAAATAATAATAAATATGTAACAATAAAAATTATAATTATTACACATTAATTATTTTAACATTTATAATTTTATTATTTTTATTGTTAAAAGTACTGCTAGATTTATGCATAAAAAACAGTTGTCAATGTGTAAGAAATGCATGCAGGGTTGCTGGGGTTTATGGGCTGACGTGAACTGACAGAAGTGAGGTGGGCATCACACAGGAGGTGAGAGAGTTAGAATCGCAGCTCACAGAACCTCCGTGGCCCTGTCAGCCCTGCTCAGACTCCACTGAATGATACAGCATGATGCCTTTAAAAAAATGGCCTGACCACTGCATACAGGTTAAGTCATGCGCAAACATCGGCTGACTTTATCAGCGCACACATTGGCTGCTGACCAGCGCTCCTGAACCAGGGGCCTGCACAGAGATTCCTCTCAGGTGTTTGCAGGGACCATGATATGACGTGACTGGAATGTGAATGAAGCGTCACATAGAGTCTATGCTCTTGTCAAGGAGGATTATGCTTTGATGTTGACAGCCGCGGATACAGAGAGCATTGTTATTTTGAGAGGTGATAGTGCCAAACTTGGCTGCAGGTTGTTGACTTGCTCTTGTTTTTTGATGTAGTATTAAGAAAAGTAGAGCCTTTGCACTTTTGCACTAAACTAAAGTTAACCTTCATTATTGCACAGATTTAGACTTGATTCCATCGCAGCATTGTGTTAAAGATTTGTGAAGTGTTGTACAGTGCATCACTTTATAACTGACTGCTTATAAGTATAACTGATAGGCTTATGTTTATTTATTTTTTTACTTTTAATTTGAGATATTCAATCTAACCATATCTTGAAATATCTTGATTCTCAAATATGTTTAAGTAAATGCATTTGCACCTTTATGTTTATGTTAGTTGATATAATTAGCGATTGGCCAAATAGCCTAATAGTGTAATCTATAGCTACACATAAAAACCGGTCTTTTTACAGAAAGACTAGATATGGGTGTCATGCCATTAAAAAAAAATTTATATGACTGATTTTATATTTAATGTGAAAACATTTTAATTGGCTAATTATAACACTTTCATTTTACAGAAAGCAAGCAAAGAACATTTACATTATCAAAGAACATTTTAAGCATTTAAAGACTCTCATTATAATCACCAACACTGTAAACAGTATGACATTAATATCTCACTTAAATTCGTACGCACATCTGCACTTTGTTTCTGGTGAGAAAATGAGTCAGAGAGCAGAATTCCTTCAGTCAACAAATGGACAAAACAGCGATGACTCATCTGAACACATATGATTGGTCATTGCATTCATAAACTCAACAGAATCGTGTCTGATTGGTTACAGTGTGCAGCGCTGTGAAAATGCATCTATTTCTGGCTCTGCACCAGCCAGCGAACACAGACTAAAATTTTCTAATATATATATATATATATATTTTATTGGTATTTTTTTTCGTTTTTTTGGAAGCTGCATTCAAAATACACTTCAGAATCTGAAGGGGCACATGCACGCCATAATATTTTTTATTACATAATGTGTTGTAACATGCTATATGATGTGTCTGAATATTAAATATTACATGTTTCATAGTACTACATGTTTGATGTTTTATAAATGTTGTTTATAATACAAAAGTAGATGTATTATCAGTGAAATAATTGTATTTATTTATTTTTTTGTACTGACTTTCTCCTATTTGAAAACTTTCTCAGCACAACTGAGCACCAAGGAGTAAAGCTGGTAAATTTCTAATCACATACTGTGCTTTTAAGGGGTTCTGCACCAGCAGAGCAACTGGCATTGAATAGAAATGCAAGCAGATGGCTCTTTTCAGGTATTACAGTGCCATTTATTTCTTTAGTGTAAAACTTTTCAAGTAGGAAAGAAATTACTGAGTGCACATTAAATGAAAGCTTTAAGCTTAATAAAAATGTTCCCTGCTGATAGAAATACTTTTGTTTCAATCTAATTCTATTGAATGATGTGTATCTATTTATTTTATAATTAGGCCCTAGTTCAATGGTCTGTCTCTCTGTTACATTATTAGTTTAAATAGCATTCACACATTTTATAATATGAAGATGTACTGGTGATGATGGAGCTCGAAGTTCTGAGTCATTTACACTCCACACATTAAAACTCAATATTCTCAGTCACATTAATGAGTGAATGTACCAAACAAGTTGAGTGAGAAAAGCTGATCCCTTCTTAATGTCAAAAGCTTCAAATGTCAACGCTCTCCCCTCCTGAGCTTTCCCATTTATCTCCATCTCAGCAGCCTCTCGTTCCTGTCACAGGAATGGCTGCAAGATACTGCTGAGTCCCGTCTTTATTCTGTGGAAAAAGTCAGCAAGGATTAAAGAATGAGAGAAAAGTGAGCAAGAACAGAAATAAACAAGTAGAAAAGAGAGAAACAGCGTTCGAAGGAAATACAGAGAAGCACAATAAAAATAGATTATAGGAAAAAAGAGAAAGGGAGAAAGAGATGAACAGTGTCCATCTTTTCAAGAATCCTGGGTCCCTCGGGCCTGTAACAATAAGTGGGACACCACGGAGTCCTGCACTTTCTAGGACTGTGTGTCTGAGAGTGTAAAAGAGAGAGAGAGAAAATGGGAGCCTATTTTCTTGGTTGCGAGACCTCATGCTGTCATTGTGCACAAATTCAACACACTGAGAGAAAGAAGTATACAAAAGAAGAGGAAAACGATAACCACAGGTTGCATGAACAAAGAGCAAAAATAGCAGTGGATCTGCAAAGGAAAGCAATAGGATGGTTTTCCAATTACATTCACTGCAGCATTCATCTCTGTCTGAGTTTATGTAATTTCTGTTCATTGATGGACACTGAACTGATAATGTGCATTGCAACCTCTAATAATGCAGCCATATTTTTTCCACAGTTCCAAAATCTTAAAAGCAGCCTTATTCTAGAATTTCATCACACTTACTCACTTATAATGTTATCAAGATTTCTTGCATAAAGGTGTTGGGTTTCTTTACGCAGTTTAGTTGCACTTAGTATTAAAGGGGTCATATGATGCTGCTAAAAAGAACATTATTTGTTGTAATAAAATGTGTTTATGCGGTTTAAGGTTTAACACCCCCCCCCCCCCCAAAAAAAAAACCTCTGAAAATGTATTTCCACATACTGTACATTATTGTTTCTCCTCTATCCCCGCCTTCTGAAACGTGATGATTTTCACAAGGTTTATCTCTCTGAAAAGTGAGGTGTGCTGTAAATGGCCAGCTATCCAGGACATAGTGAATGGCCGAATGCCTCAAGCGTGAGACCGAAATGTTACGCCTCTTAAGATATTGTGAAGTCTGTCTGGCCAGAGCAATGAGACATAAACGTAAAACCCGTTATAAACATGATATAAACATGATATGTAGTCGTGTTTTCTTTTGGAAGGCAAAACCAAAGTAGTTTAACTTTCGCAGTGAAACACACAGCAACTATACGACATGGCGGCGGTGGAGAAAATATATTTTCTACACCATTTTTTTTCAGTATAGTTTTATGTAATTTTTTTTTTTTTTTCAATTTAAAATGTCCTTACAGATTAAAAGTATTAATTTCTTTAAAACAACAACAACAACAAAAACTTACTAAGCCCAAAACATTTGAAAACTACATGTTTATAATCAAACATTAATTCTTTTACCTAAATTTTAAATTCAAATTCATATTAAGATTCTGCATACTCTTTGTTACCTCAGGGCCAAGTCGCTGGTAACTGAATAGTTGTATTATTTAAATCTGTTCAGTCATATGTTAATTTATTCATGGGTTGGTTTCCAAACAGTATATGGCCTTGGTAGATTGTGGACGGAACCTGCGATTGTTATAGTACGTAGTATATTAAATTGATTCCAAACCCGTTTCCCATTAATATACAAATTTTTCAACATCGTCATAGGAAATTAAGTGTGACCCCGAGTCTCTGATTGACACATATGACTGCACTGGATGTGGGCAGCTGTACCCTCTTACCAACCAGCTGCTGTCTCTAGTCCCTCTGCTACTCATGGAGAAGGTCACAGTGCTCTACTATCCACATTTACAAGCACTCCAAGCCTCCATTTATATCCTTGGAGAAAGACCATTTGATGTCTCTGTGGTTTTAAAAAGCTGTTTTCACTTACAAAACCTGAAAACATTTTCAAAATGCTTCTTTCATCTGATAATAGTTCAGGTTACGAGACGGCCAGTGCTACAAGAAACCACTGTACTCAGACAGCAGACGCTAATGTTAATCAGATGAGCTGAGGGGAAGTCTAAAAGAGTTTGTGCGCTGATTTATAGGCAGACTTCAGATACGACATTATCTTTTCCCCTGTCTGATCACCTGAATGACAAGTGGCACTGACTCAGGGGAATGTGGACTCATAGACTTCGCCCCAAAGTGCGTGCACCTGCCAGAACCCTATCTGTAGCCAATCAGTCATATGTTCGTTCAGCCATAGACGTCCTCACCAAGGGCCCAAGCTCCTTCACAGACACACGTCAGAGGTGGGGAAGGGTATTATAAAGAGCTTTAAAAACTAATATAACCAATTGATTTGGAGGAACAGCGATGAGAGGAGGAGGATTCATTCAGAAGCCAAAACTGCTGCCAGCTTTTGCTCTGTCAACTGGATGTGTGGTAGATGTTACGTTCCAAAATAAAATGTCTCTCCACATTGATTAAATGGTCTTTGTCCTGCAGCGTTATCATTCGAGGATGAGACTTCATAAACCTAGCTGTGCACTGGCTAGATGTATTGCCTATATTTTTAATCTCTGTCTTCTATGTAGTTCACAAATGCACATACTTTGATAAGATCAAAGAAAAATGTGAGTTTGTACACAGTGGACGCATTAAAATATAACTAAGTTTTGGAGATAATATAAATATGAGAGGTGAACTAAAAGCAAGGGTGTCCTCAGTGACTCACTTTCACAATGGTCCATTGTTCACGCAATATTTACCAGTCGCTCTGTGTCATCCATCTTGTGTACATTTCCCAGCTCTCAGCATGAGATGGCCTTCAGCCAGTGCTCAGGGCCTCTTGTTATAAATCTAACAGCATTGTTCGCTATGATGCTCAGCCTCCAGCAGTCTGTCATCACAAGGATGCACGCTTGGCTTGAGGAGAGATTTCCCCCTGACCACCTTGTCTCGGCCTGTTTCTTTTCCGATAAGGTTGAGAAGAACAGATGGAAGTGGAATTTGCAGGCTCGAAAGCCTGCGGCAGCCATGTTACTGCATATGTGCTTTTGGAGGGAATGGTCTCACCGTCTTTGCTCCCAGTGCTTAGAGGTCACCGGTAATCACCGCTTTGTACAGGCGGGCCATCGAAATAGCGGAGGTCACGTGGCTTTTGGAGTGCAAGAACACCCCTGGGGCCTCGATTGCTTTAGAGCTGGCCTAGAAAGTAGCAACTAGAGGACCAATCAATTTATATTTGCAGTTCCTTCTCTTTCATAATGTAATGGAGATGCATTTCGGTTGACCTCCAGTCACTTTGGATGCTACACACCGCTGAAACCCTCCAAGGAGCTTGTTAGCATTTTTAGCCTCTTTTTCTTCTCGCTGTTTCCATGCAACAGATGCAAAGATGAGTGGCTCTGTACGACCTTAGTTAAGGTAGGTACATCCTACGAGACTCCCGGCATCTGCAAAGGTGTGTTGATGCTGAGTGATTGCTTTCCCACAGGGAGCGCTGGTAAGTGGGAGGTTTACCCTGAAGGTCCTCGTGGAGGGGGCACTGTGATCGAGAATAGATTTTCACCAATGGTAGATAATGGCAGTCAGCAGAAAATGATGCCGGGGAAACAAAAAAAGAGAAAGGAGCACATTATCAGGAGTCCGGAGCAAGGCCGTCTCCAGCCCACCCCGAACAGGCGTGGGCGAGGAGAGAGTAGCTGGGGAATTCTAATGGCATTTATTCTTCTCTCGGAAACAGGATAACTATAATATGTCAGTAGTGTCTTGCGAATGAATCCATATTGGCTGGCTCCTTAGACATTCAAGGAGTTTTATTTCTCATAGGTCCTGTTAACACAGTATTTGCTCCTCAGCAATGTGGCACCCTATTTTTCCTCAGCAATTTGCTGTATACTTTGTAAACAAACACTCAAATCGATGTTTAAATTCATTCTCCGTAGCAAACAATGTATCTTATTAGCGCTCTTAGAAATGGCTAGAGAAAATGAGCAAAAGCAGTAAAACACAATCCATTTGCTCTATGAAAACCTGTTCATTTCCTTTATGTAATTGATATAAGCAGGGTTGTGTAAAAATCAGGATTGAAGAGTTAGTTTGCTTGCAAACCATCTCTCTCTGTCTCTCTCTCTGTCTGTCATTCTATCATTCAGCCTATCTATCCTTCTATCGGTTCATCTGTCATTAAAAAAAACAAGTAGAATTTCTTTAAATTTGACTTAATTCAGTGTGTACTTAGAAGTTATTGGTTTCCTCAGTTATAATTCAGTACACATTCAGAAAAAGGATTGGAATTTAAAAGACATGTCTTTAGGAACTTCCAAACACTTTTTCTATTTATATAGAAATCTGTCCTGCGTGAAATCTCAGAAAAAAAAAAAATTACTCCCCAGAAAACTGATTTTATTTCAGGGATGCTGCATGTCTAAGAAATTGCTGTTTCAAACACCTGTGGCCCAGAAATACAGCGCACTAATAAAAACCTTGTTTATCCCTGTTCTAGGAAAGCCTACAGCATTAGAGACCCTACCAAAAAAAAAAAAAAAATTATAATAATAATTATCACACTGTGACCAGCGAGATTGGGATGCGTCCACAGGAGGGATTAGTCTTATTGATCCCAGCTGGCAGACAGAAATATTTGAAAGTCAGAACAGTCACATTGGGAACAGACTCTCTGGGCATGTGGACCAAAGGAAATGGTAGATGTAAGATACAGTCACAGAAGTGTGTTTAGAGCAACAGGGGAAAACGCTCAACAGATAACAGGGCACTGACACATCTATTGCCAACAACAGATTCTGCCATTCACCCCACAACTCATTTGTCTCTTCTTCCCTGAAGTGTGTAATTTGTTATGCACTTTTCCTATCCTGGATATATATGTAGAAACACCGGTAGGCTTGGCTAATGAAAAGTGCACTTTTCACATGCTCAGTTTTAACATTCAATCAAAGTCACTTTAAAGTCACCATGAAATAAAAATGTACTTTTTGTTCTTTTCAAAAACATTACAATAAGCTTAATTTCAGCCAAGATTGTGGTAAGAAGTTATTTTCTTTCCTGTTATTTTTTTTTTTTTCTGGTTTCTGTTACTGTATATGCTAATGGAGACTTTTTAATTTCTGTAAATCATTTACTACAAAAATAAACAAAGCTGGTAAAGAGAAAGATGTAATTGAATAATATATCATTCCACCATGACAGTGCTTGAATCATACATCAATTATTTGTTTGCCATTTTCTGTGGATGTGCGTTCTCTCTCGCATTCTGGTGTGGAGTGTTAATGCACATTCACAGACATTCATTTGATCAGAAGACAGATGTGAGATCTCATCTGCGATCTAGTACCTTTGATTTAATCAGATAATAACAATGTGAACAAGATCATGCGAGTAAGCACTCAGTATTGTCGTGCAAGGGATTACATTTTTTTTTAAATTAATTTATGTGTGTGTGCATAACCTCTTCCATCACATTTATGACATTGGATGATCAAAAAAGCAAGTCAGCAGATTCCCTTAATCTCAGAGCATGTTAGCAGGGGAGAGCAGCTGTGTATCCCAAATGCAACACCGCATTAAAAAATTCATGCAAGAAGCATGTTTACTCATTGACAGTCATAAAAAGCTTACATATACACATTACACAACTTACTTAAAACATGGCAAACTTACAAATAAAACTGATCTATACATTGTTCTATCTATTTATTGCTCCATCTATCATTCTGTCATTCCATATATTGTTCTGTTGTTCTATTTTTCTGTCTATTGATCGTTCCCTCTGCCCATAAGCATATAAACCTTCAAGGTTTTTTAACTATCAAACAAAACTAATATTTATTATTTGTTTTGTAAATTTTTATTAATGAACTAGATGTTTTACCAGTGCTCATTCTTTTACAGCATGATATAGACTTATTTCTCCCTGTCTGCTGCAATGTAAATAATTCCAATATGGTGTAATCATTCACATGGCAATATGACTTTTTGATAAATGAGACAGTGAAGTTTTACATGCTGAATAGAATTTTTATGCACGAGTAATAAAATATTAGCTTGTGTGTGTGTGTGTGTGTGTGTGTGTGTGTGTATATATATATATATATATATATATATATATATATATATATATATATACACACACACACACACACACACACATATACACAAGCTAATCTGTTATTACTCATGCATACAAATTACATGGTACATTCATTACACTAAGGTAACATTAGTTTAACATAAAATATAAACAGTTACCAAAAGTGAGTCATCCAAATTCAAAAATCTATGCTTGATGATGTTGTCTTTTATAACTAGTCCCACAATGTTCTGGAATGTTCCAGAACCAAAATATTAATGCTACAGGGAGATAAATATAATAATTAGCACTACAGAATTACAGAAGAACCATCAAAAATTTAAGTGAACTAATTTGAAACAGTACATAAAACACACACACACACACAAAGTCACACCGCACTACGCTACATCTGCAAGAATTGATTTTATCACTGTTGTGTTCCTGAGTTAGGCACTGACCCAAGGTTACTCCAGTGGGATTGTCCCTGTAGTAAGTGTAAGTCGCTTTGTGTAAGAATATCAGCTGTCTACTTAGACGTCCTGGTTTGGTATTCTTTAAGCTGTGTTCTGTTCTTCTTTACAGCTTTATTGGGTGTTGCACATTGATTTAAATTCCCACAATGCACGCAGTGAGTGCTCACACTTTAATTTCTGAACATAGTGACGTTTATGTAAAGGCATTAGAAATGATCAGGCCTTCGCTCTGGGGACCAAAAGAAGCCCACAGCTCTCAGGGGTGCTTCATTTGATATTCTGAGAAAGAAATTTCTGCTCTCTTCAACATCCCATGATTTTGAATTGTTTTTATAAGATTGTAAAAACATAATGTTCCTCTCAAGGGATGAGAATTAATTAGCCTCACCATCTGTTAATTATGCTAAAAAACAGTAGGTGAGATTGCTGATAATCATTGACATGCGTAGTTTCAACTCACTCTCGTTTTATGGGGCTTGCATCAGAATATTGCTTGCTGCTCTGTTTACAGTGAATGACATTATCTTTGTGAGTGCTCAGTTACCTCAGCAGAGCACTTCTTATCCACTGTCTAATAACTTACTTCTTCACAACCCAAAGCAAGCAATATCTCTTTCTGAGTTAACAGTCTACCCACTTTTCACTTTTTGCAATCTGTTTTCAGTGTGGCTAGGGCTACTGACCCGTTTCTACTAAACAGAATGAGCTCATTTTCAAACAGAACGGTTTGTCACATTTTTTTTTTTTTATTATCTTAAGACAAAATAACAGAAAATGCTTCAGCATCCACCTTATATTTCAATACAGAAGTAAGCCATTTTCTGTCAGTGTGCGAGACTTCCGGTTCATAAGCTGCTGTGGGGAAATAAAGAAACAATAACAAAGTGCAGTAAACAGTAAAACCAGTGTGTTAATAATTAACATACTACATTAAAATAATATGATAAGACACACCGGTTTGCAATATGAGCTGACATATTACAAATGGCCACACCCGCTCTTATGGGAAAAATAAGGTGGATAATTGCACATTTCAGTTATGAAAACATGTCAGTGTTAAAAATATCAGTTTAAGGTAAAAAAAAAAACCTAATTGGATGTGAAGCACATACACATTTCTTTATAAGCTGTGTTGAGTGTCTGATATTACTTTACATGCTACATTTAACACTGGGAGTTGGCTCTTGGCGTTTTGCAGGTTTGGTTTTACCTTTCATCAAAACTTTTTTGGTAAATGGGGAAAGTTTAATTCAATTATTCTATTGACATTGACATGTAGCATTCACAATTAACACATGGAATTCATTAGTGGATTTTATTTAATCAACCAGTTAATTAAATATGTTCAGTGTCATCAAATGTATTTAACAAATTTGCATAATTAAAAAAAAAAAAAAAAAAAAAACGATATAGTTATATGTTACTCTACAAGTTTATATATAGTATACATTTACAGGGGTTATTTAGATTTTTCCTTTGTTTTTGGAGTGTTAAAAGTTCTTGGTGCATAAAGAAGATCTGTAAAGTTGCCAAATCCAAAGAGGTGTTCTTTATAAAAATTAAGACTTGTCCAAGCCCTTCTAAAACACCTTGTTTAAACATGCCCCACATGTTTATGTCACTGTGTGGGAAGAATTGCATAACACCCCCCAAATGTTCATGTAAAGAAAGAGGGCGTAACTTTTATTCTCACTGTAGTATTGTTGTTGTCGCCATGTTGTGGAGATGTTGTGTTTCATTGTGAAAGCGAAACTACTTTGTTTGGCCTTGGATGATGACATCCTCTTCATGCCTAGAGCTATTCTGTGCTGGTTGCTGAGGTAATACATCGGCTTCGCGCTGTGGATCGCTGGTTCGCCTTTCATTGTGGATGAAGTGGAGTCCATTCTGGGGTCATCAAATTTGGATTCTTCGCCGAATCCGCCAGCTGCATCGTTCTCTAACCTGCTGGCTGTTCCTGACTCAAGCCCACAGTGTGTGACACTGTGTGTCGCATTTTATGGAGGACTGTTTCCTAAACCTGCATACTAGCCTACAATGGGTCTTTTCTCAAATGCTGTTCTATAAAGTGATAGTCTATAAAGTCTATAAAGTTCCAAACTTTGCAAGGATAGTCTGGCACTTCTGACACAAAGCCTGTAAGAACAGGTTTTAAATTTAAAGGAGTTGCTACACTGTAAAAAAATGACTGTGAATTTAGTGGTAAAAAACTGTAAAAATGCTACAGTAAAAACCTGTTAAATGGTTTACGGTAAATTCACTTACGAAAAACTGTATTGGACTTTACACGTAATTTTATAGTATATGATTCAAACGTTAGTTTTGAGCAGTGTTTAATAGTGCTTGTTGTTTCTCTGATTGCAAATGCAACATGGTTTTAAGTTTACATGGCACTATACGCATAGGATAAGTCATTATAATCAGTAATCATGTCCCCACTGGATGCAACAAATGCCTCATTTGTAATGGGTTTTTATTGTTTTTTTTCTGGCGTGCCGGGAGATGGCATCATATTGTTATGGGCCTAACATTTCTGTCACACGCTCGAGGTATTCAGCCAATAACAACGCACTGGATAGCTGGCCATTCAGAGCACACCTTGCTTTTCAGAACAATGAGCTTTGTAAAAAGTTATGCGTTTCAGAAAGGCGGGGCATAGAAGAGCAACCGTAATGTACTTAATGTACATATGGGAAATAATGTTTTTTTTTTTTTAACCTTAAACTGCATAAACACATTGCATTACAACAAATACACAAGATAATGTTCTACTACATCATATGACCCCTTTAATATAAATAATTAGTAAAGATGTTTATATTTCTAAAGCAAACATAAATTATTTAGACATTTAAACATTTTGTTTTAACATACATCCAATCATGAAACAATTAGAATACTGAAAATTTAATGTATGAAAACCTAAAAATAACAATGAAATCCATTTTTTATGGAGTATTAATGTACAGTCATAGTTTTAGTGTTATTTGCACTAGGAAAGGTAGGAGCCAGACTGACATGTATGTAACAATGTGTGACAGTTCGGTTTGACATTTGTCAGTGAGCCAAAATTTAAGTGACTGCATCTCAAATGAATTTTAGCACCTAATTCAGTCAAGCATGTTTTTATAGACAAACATATACTGTTTTTATAGACAAACATATACTGTAGACATTTCTTTTTTAATTTCATTCATCAATTGTCTCATGCCACCAGTGGTATACTTGAATCTCCAATGCCATATGTGTTATAAAGTAAGTGCTCATTTTTCTAAAAACAACTAACAGTGTTAACTTATTTTCCCTATTATTTTTTTTTCTTCTGAAGTTGGCAGAAGCATTGGGGAGAGCATTTTTTTTTTCTCACAAAAAATGGGGACACAAATAATGCAGCTAAAAATGTACTTGCAGGGAGCAGGGAGACCGTGCCAAATTAAACAACTTTAAGCTGTTGTGGTCGCACCGAGATAGCACTTGTGTCTGTTGTAGATATTACCATACATCTAGCAGGTAAAGTTATTACTGCTAACATAGGGGGCTTATCAAAAAAAAAAAAAAAATACATTGGCATCATCTGTATTAAAAAGAAATCAATCACTTCATCTGATGTTTAAGTAAACATGTTTTTCAGTGGGGTTCCCCCGGGATTTTTACATTCATATCACGTTATCGCTTCAACCCACGGCAACAGTGTTAAAGTAGCCCAGTTCCATAGGAAAAACATGGACTTGGCAACTTAGGTGATGTAAAAGAGGAAAACAGACATTTGGACCAAAGCACTGTGAGGCAAGGGAGGTGGGGACTCAATTTTTCTAAACTCAAAACACATATTTTTCCCCGTTTGTGTCATTTTACTACTTACAAAACTATTATAATATAAACATTGTAATTTACAATACACAGCGTGGTTTTAAATCTTTTTTTTTTTTGGGGGGGGGGGGGATATCTTACCAGAATTACCACCTATGGAAGTTGGCAACCCTAAATGTGGCCCCTCAGAGAGAAAGCCAGCTATTATCCCCTCATCGCTGTGGGAAAAAAATAGCTATATATGGACCAGGTGTGTCACAAAACAAAATACCCCCTGGCGACACATCACTGTACCCCCAGACAATGCTACAGTCAGCGGTGTGGTAAGAGTCACATCCCGTTCTGTCTTCTCTGGCAGCAAAGCTTCTAAAAGCATCCCTCCATGCACTTAAAAGATGTCACTCACTGGTCCTGAGTCAGCAATCACTGCACTTTAGCCATATCTGTGTTTGCTGATGTCAGGGGTCTTCAATTCCCCCACTCACTCTGGAACACACTTCATGTGAAAGGGAGACGAAAAAAAGCCATCTTAAGTTTCCTTTCAATCTATCAATTCATTTTCTTTCTTTCTTTCTTTTCCTCTCACCACTGCCTCTCAGTAGCGGCAGAGAGGTTGCAGTGAATGGCTTGGAATGTGCACAAACGGCCAGGACAATAATCTACAGAGCACGAGGCCTCTTACAATTTCCACTCAGAATACATTTCCCTCCATAAATCTCTCTGGAGCATTTTCTTTTATTGTGAGAGAGTGATTTATATGTGCTCACTCTGAATAAAAGACCTCTGCCACCAATTAGATGATGGTGGTTGTCTGTCCGCTGTCTGGGTAGTCAGCCTTGTTCAAATTTATTGTTCTTTGATTGAAGAGGGAAACTCATTCGGTGTGAGCGTGAACCTGATGCCAAGCCCTCCGAGGTGCTGCTTGCACTCCATTGCCTGCAAGCCCAACTAATAACGCATTTAACTTTTCTAAGATGCACCTACAGTATGGTTCTTAATGAGATGATGAGGGACCTGAGCAATTAGGTTTTTCAACTGTCAGACGCATTTTAAAAACCACAAAAGAGTCCTCTAATGCATTGCTCTGTCGTGGTGTTAGAGATAAGAACATTTTGGCTGGATTTTATTTTGCTTGATATTTTCAAGGTGCCATAGAATGCATTGATACAATATTTTTAATTGTTCTCTGATGTTCCCAGAGTGTGCATATGAAGTTTTATGAAAATTCCCAAATTTCTGCTGGCATTTTTTTATAGCTTGTTGAAATTGCCACTTTTAGAGTATAAATCCAAAATGCTTTAAAAATTTCCAAAAATTATTTGAGTTTGTCCCCTTTAAATGAAAATGAGCTGCTGCTCCCGCCTCCCTTTTCAGAGTGCAGAGCAGTCAGTGTTGCCAAGTCTGCGGTTTAACGTGATATTTATGCCCTAAAATGCTAATTTTACCAGGGAAATCCCACCAGAAATGTGTATTTTACCCCACTGGAATGTGATTTTTACTGGGGGATCCCCCTCAAAACGTGATTGGGCTAGATTTGAGTAGCAGTTGGGTGGGCTTTGTTGTGAAAACCTGGCAAACCTGGCATAGCTTCAAGGGCTCTTGCTTGTTGGCATACCTGTGTTACGTTTTAACTGGTGGTGACCATGTACTGAGTTCACTTTGCTCCCAAATGCAATTTTTAACTACAACATTCCTATTCATGATCATTCTGGTAGCACATGAAGGCATCATTATTGAAAACAGGCAGAGAAAATGGTAGCTTTAGCAACATTAGCCTTACAGAGAGCCAAGAAGATCTTTTGGAAAACAAATTATGATGCGTGATGCTTTGTCTGTAGTTTGGATGTTTTTTTGATGTTTCTTTTCCGTTTTTTTTTTTTTTTTTTCGGGACGTTTCCTTAGAAAATTAAAGTTAACCACCATGTCCTTAGTGGTCTATGGAGTCTCCTTTGCTTGTTGGTGCATCCCACACACAACACTGTTAATGGCTCTTTGGCAGTGACATTGTATCTCCAGCAGCTACAGCAAGAGAACAGTAATGGCGGACCGTAGCTTCTCACTCAGGGCTGTCTATATGCTAACAGGGCACATAGCATCACAAGTCGGTGGGACTTTCACAGACTATGTCGTCACAGTAGTGAGAAACCTGGAACTGCTAGTGTGGAGAGACTGTTTATAAATTATTGGGATTATAAAACAATGAGTGGGTGGATTTTTACTATTACAGGCTGGTTGTTTTTACACACTGCAGCCACACAACTATTCAAACACCTTATAAAAGTGATTTTTGCATTTAATGGCACCTTTAAGCGTATTTCACAATCGGCTAAATGATCAAAGAGTTGTCGAGAGCAGAGTGGAAGAAAAGGTGACGGAGACAATCACCCCAAATCATAATAAATGCATTAAATATTTGTCTAAGACTTTCATTCCAGATTGAAGCCCGTCAGATCCACAAGTATCCGCCAAACCTCCAGATGCAGTTTGGGCTCGTTTCAATTTCATTGAGGTCGCCTGCACTCCCACGGCGCCATCTCATAAAAAATAAACCTCCTCCTCGAACATCACACGCAAATTCATGGTAAATTCCTTTTGAGGCTTGAGTATTTGTTTAGAGAGCTGAAGCTTAAAGAGATTAAGATGACGTTTCAATGTTCACAGTGTTTACAGTTCTGCTCTATTTGTGTCTTAATGTCTTGCATTCTAAACACATTGGGCATTTCGTGCTAAAATAAGGATCATCTGCTCTCTCCTGGATACGGATTTAGAAATACAGCGCAATCTCCTGTTCCTCAAGTGCTGGTGTATTTTGACAGTTTGAAGTTGAGCCGAGTTTCAAACAGAAGTGTCTACAGCAAGCTAGGGGAATCAAATTCAGGTCAAACTCTGTGATCCAAAGCAGATTGCTTTTATTTTGAACATCACTAACACAACTGCCTTTTGCAAACCTTGCCATGAAGAGAAAACTTTAGGCAAGATCTGTTTCAATAGAAGTCTGGCTCCTGGCATCCGTAGAGCCCCCTGCCATTGGAAGTGACAGAATCAATGGCCGCTTGCCTTAAGGCTTAGAATTAGAGTATTGATGCTTGTGTGATTTTTCTCAATGGCTTACTGGAAGGTTGACCACTTAATTATCTCAAAATGGTTGAGAAATACTCAGCTTGATGATGTTATATTGAAACACGATGTGAAATTACAGAGAATGTATGCAGAACGTGTACAGCTGCTCAAGTTGAAGACCGATAAACATAAGCATCCCTTTCGTGATGACTGTTATAATTGTTGTTGCTGCAGCAACCAAGCCTCCTCATCAAGTAAGTGCATGCCAAGTCGCACGCTTTGATTTTTAAGCTCATTCCACAGAGGTTAGAAATGAATAGATTATTGAAGAGACCTAATGCATTTGGTGAAATGTCTTTTGTTTTTCATTTATGTTTAACAACAGAATCGATTTGTGGATGTTCCACTCCATCTGTGGCAAGCTGCGAGAGTATCATAAGCATTCATCATTCTCCTGACTAACTTCTTACTGTTTTTGCAGATTGATGAATATTTGACTTCTTGCATCTAGGAATTTCATTGCATTAGATAACAAAGTATCAAGGCATGTCTCAATGTGATTTTAAAAGGATATCAGTTTCTCAGAGTCTCTGCTGGCATGTTTTACAACCAGATAATGGTTAGATATCTTGATTTTTGCTTCTTTTTCTATGATAAATGCCCAATTGATTTTCAATCGATATTTTAAATTTTGCAATGTGATGAAGATCTCAAAATATTGTAGTATTATGGTGTTCCTGTAACTCATTTGGTAGAGCACTGCGATATCAAGCGCAAGGTTGGGGGTTTGATTCCCTGGGAACACATGATATGTAAAAATTGGGGGTGGTGTTGGCACAGTGGATAAGACACATGCCTTATGGTGTGAGAGACCTGGGTTTGAATCCACTGTGAGACACCAATGTGTCCCTGAGCAAGTCACTTAACCCCTAGTTGCTCCAGAGGCATGCGACGTCTGACATATATAGCAATTGTAAGTCAAAGCATCAGATAAATGTAAATTAGAGGTAGAAGTAAAAATTTATAGCCTGAATGCACTGTAAGTCGCTTTGGATAAAAGCGTCTGCTAAATGCATAAATTTAATTTAATTTAATATGTTAAGAACTATAAATAGAGGACAAAATCCCAGTATAAAAGTTTGATAACTTTTATTTATTTATTCGTCTGTGTGTTTTGTTTTACATGTTTGTAAAAGAAGCCTTGCGCACCAAGGCAGAATTTATGTGATCAAAAACAGAAATAGAGTAAAAAAAAGTAATAATGTAAAGTATTTATATTAAAATAACTGTTTTCTATTTAAATATGTGAATATGTAGTTTTTCATGCATGTGTTCGTTTTTATATATACATAATAAATATACACAGTATACACACGCATATATTATATAAATAAAAACTTGTATTATGGATGCGATTAATCATTTGACAGAAACCGTGATTTCACCAAGTACATCATATTTCTGGATCAACATCCTTGTTGATACTGGAACAACATTCCAATCAACCAATCAGAACTGAGACATAACTTTTCAGGAAATATCTGTTTTAGGCTTACAGTCAGGGTTAGGTGCATCTACACTCTTGTTAATCAGATATAATTTCCCTCTGATTGTAGGAATAAATTATGGGTAGGGATAGGTTTAGAGGTAGGGATTGGGTTAAATCTATATTTTTGGATAGTAATGTTGGATAATAATGTTGGATAATAATGTTTCAACAAGTGTATGTCCATATGTCTTTACTGAACTTTTCTGACTCATGTCACAAAAGCAAATATAACTCTATCAGCACACCATTTATGCAAAATAAAATACATAAACACAAATTACATAAAAAAAAATTAAAGCAGAATTGTAATGGGTACTGTAACTGTTTAAGAAGCCATGCAAAGTCAACTCTTACCTTTGCCACCTGCATGGTGGTCTTGCCAGATGGAGCCAAACGTGGATTTGGAGCTGCAGTTTCCTTCTCCGGTCATCTTTTCTGGGAGAGTGCAATCACCCTCTAAGCCAGAGCTGGAAGCTGTCAGGACAATTGTGCCATCAGAATGTGCAGTTTCTAGTCTGTCATTTGAGACAGATTTGAAAAGAGACTAAAACTGTATTTTAGTGCAGTGTTAACCATCATTTTTCTTGCTCCAGACGTCTCAAAAGAACCGTGCAGCCCTAAATTTGACCTACTCGGTCATAGTCTCTCTTTCTGTACATCCTTCTCTCGCTTTCTTTACATTTCTTACATGAGCTGCTGGAATGTTTATTCGGACAAGCACCAGTGAACTGCAAAAGCGAAATGGAAACCTATTTGCCGACATGTGAAGTTGGGCTGTTATCAGCAGAGCCCGACTCCCCATACACCTCTGTATTCTGTCAGGCCTCGGCAGGTAGACACTGAGAGAGAAAAAGAGACTTCTGCTTTCTCCTTCCTGATAAGTGAATGACATCTCCACAGGCCAGGTCGCTGCGTGTGAGGCATGACAAGATACTTCTGATTGGAGCTGCGCATTTAGCTCTTATCTGTCCCTGCTGAGCCTGTGCGAGTACAGGTAGAAAATGGTCAAAACAGAACAAAATACAATCATTCAAAAGACCCAAATGATGTATGGCATACAAACAATGTTCTCCCTGCAGCTCACAGAGCCATGATAATTCTCGGAAATGGTAGAAGTGCCCTTGTTGTGTAGCCGCGTAATGACTCATGTTTAACGCTTATCATCGTGAACCGCTTACTTCTCTACTCCTTCATACATTGCACCTTATTTTGTAGGTGTAACTACTGCAAGGTGGGAGCTCAAATCCCATCTGGACATGTTCCATCAAAACGTTTGCTGTTAAATATGTTAGCTCTGAACTTTTTTGAACATTCTGCCCTTGTGCTAAATCTGCTGAGAGGCATCAGCAAAGCCCATAAAGAAATAAAAAGTGAACACTAAGAAATAACAATGAAAAGTGTGGTAACTTTATTGGCTTCTCTTTATAGCTTTGAATGCCGTGAGACTATGAGGTAGATGTTGTCATGGAGAATTAAGAATTTCTAAATTCAAACTGCATGCTGAATGTTTGTGGGCTTCAGGTACAGTTTAATCGATATAGATGAGCACTGATCACTTTTTCATTACTGACCTCTGAAATTACCAATTAGAAAGACTATTAGACATGCAGTCTTAAAATACATCTGTATTATACTTTAACAGAATTATCTACATTATATTATAGTCAAAATGAATAACAAACCTATTGACAGTAATCCTATAAACCAAAAAGTGCAAAAACTAAAAGCATGTTGCAGTTGCATATGTAATGAAGGACATTATGTAATTATAGAATGCCATAAAGGAATACAGATATCTACATTTTTATATTTAGAGTACAATATTATACTGTTGTGGCGTATTTTAAACATCGCTGCTCATTTCTCCCCTTTTCTCATCTGGGCAGGGCTTGATTGTATGTTTTTAATAATAAAATATATATTTTTGGCATATGTAAAAGCCCTTTCACACCAAAAGTGAAATGAATAAGCCTCAGCCTGAAGGGAATATAAATTAAATTATTAACAAATAAAATTATTGCAAGTTTGCATCATTTTCTGAGTCTGAATTTCAGATTTTATTCATTTTGAAGAATATTAAATATGTTTTTGTGCAAGTGAGTAAATGAGTAAATGCATATTCATATTTGCGTAATTTTGAACTACAATAATTATTGTATTTACACACGGCAGACAATGCCTCTGTACTTATGGAATTTTTCAACATGGGAACAGGAGAGCTGTTAGTCAATAGTCAATAAATGGGAAAACAAAGTAACTGGTGTTACTTATTTGAAAAAGTGACTCTGAAGTCTGATTTTACTTAACTAAGTTACTTGTAATGTGTTACCCACTACATATATATAGCTTTGCATCACAGGGATTATATTTAAGTATGTTAAAATAGAAAAACATTTTTATTTTATTTTTTAAATTGCAATGGTATTTTTTAGTATTGCTGATTTTTTTCTGTATTTTTGAAAAATGTATCATTATTGAGATCTCAGTAACACTTTAAAATAACAGTACTGAATATGGATAATCATGTATTAGTACCTAAATTAATTATTAAATTAATATGTGCTAATGATGTGTTAAGTCGTGTACTAATCAGGAACTAACCTTAACTACGAAATGAGTCATATGAATTAATGTGACTCACAGTTCATTTTAAAGTAATATTAATTTAGGTAATTCATCCTGTACTATTGTTGTATAAGTGCTGCTGAGAATTCTTTCCAAAAAATTAAAACATTTTACAGACCCCAAATCTTTGTGGTTAGTGCATGTTTTTTTCTTTCTCCAATGTAATTTCTGTCACAACTTGCACCAAGAAGGACATACTATACCAAAAGCAATTAATGTGTCAAAAGCAACTCAACTGGAGCTTTTGTGCTGATTTGTATCGCCACCCATCTAGTCTTCAGCTGAATGTGAGCAGGCAAGGCAGTACTTTCATTTCTAGTTCACTATTGTAGAGGTTAACACCCCTTTTCTCACACGTTCTCAGTAGCTCTCTCTCTTTCACATTATGTATGTGAGTGTGTGCAAGCATGCATACACAAAGAAGTGCCTAGAAATGTCTATGTTATTTTGGTTGTTTGGTTGTTGTTGTTTTTTCTCGGTATGCAGTGTGCAGCTCAGAGCCTTGGGGTAAACGTAGGTTAAGGCTTCCTGTGGCATTTCGACTTTGCATAATTTGTTTGCCGAGATCCTCCAGCGATGGCTGTTCTACTTTAACCAGTGTTAAAGGTGTTTCAAAATCATGTGTAGCTAATGACGGCCGGATGCATAATTTATTTTCATGTCAATGTGCATTGCGAAAGTGTAAGCCAGCAACATAAAGGTTATTTTGGTTGTCCTTTAAGTGGATGCATTACTGAGAGAAGTCCTTATTTCGTCACCTTTAATTAAGATATATTTGGTATGTAGTGTCTGTAAGGTCGTAGCTTCTGGCTGAAGTGCCTGAGTAACTCTGTTTTTCAAGCATGCCATTTTCTTCTCTGGCTCATGGAAGAGTGGGCTTTTATCACAAGGTCAATGACCACACTTTCAGAGTACAATCGCTTGTATATTGCTCAGAGAACATAGACTTTCTATGGCTTCATTGTCAGGTATATACACTGAGTTCATCAGGATTTTCTTCTTTAAAGCCATTTCGAAGTGTTTATCTCTATAGCAACAGAGGAAACAGAACAGAAAGTTTGAAAGTGTTAAAAATGTCCTTGTAGTTAAGAAACTCAGATATCCACATGGCAAGTCAAGACAGCTTATCATAGAGACGCTTTCGCTCTCTCTCTACATCAAATAGCTCCATGTTCTTTGCATAATATAGTTCTCAGCATTGCTTTTCTCCTCTCTCTGCAGATAATTCCCCACCACTCATCATTAGATTAAATCCAATGGCGATTTCACGTCTCTGAAAGTTAAGTCATTTAGGGATTTCCTTACCTAACTGGAGTCATCCTTCACAAACACAGAAACGGATAGAGAGAATTTCACAAATACTGAGAGATTAACTAAATATATAAATGCAAAGGCATTTCCATATGTGAGTGTTCCTTCAACTCAAGGCACTTTTGGCCTTGTAAACTTTCAATAAAACATACTTTCACTTCATTTAGTTTTTTTTTTTTTTTTGCATACAGAAGGAGAAAAATGTAAAAAAATAAATAAAATAAAAAAATCATAATAATAACCTTTTCACCACACGCCAAATAATGGATTGTGTATAATGATACTTTATATTGGAAGTAATGGTGATGCAAATGGAATTTTGAATATTTTTGGAATAAAATGGCCAACTCCTCTCTTCCCATGTTGATAGGCTTATGCAATACATGACATATGTAGAGGTGATGTAGTAAAAATACTTTGTTACAGTTAGTATTTTTTGGGAGTATCTGTACTTTACTTGAGTTTTTATATTTCAGCCAACTTTTACTTTTACTCCACTACATTTCCTAATAAAAATGTATACTTTTACTCCAATACAGTTCCCCTAAGTATATTCGTTACTTATTACAAAATAGTCAGAAGAACACAGACTGCAGGAAAGCAGGTTTGACGAATCAGTGGTCTGGTGTTTGCAAGTTAGTCTCCTAAAAACACCTTTGCTTACTTGCAGAAGAGTGCGTGCCATGCACCACCGTGGATGATCTCATTTTCCACTCAAGTCGAGTCAGGGGTGTGTGATACAGCATTGCCTGTGATAATATAGTAAGTACATTCAAGATTTAAAAAATACTTTTTGTACAATAAATATCACATACTTTAAGACTTTAACTCAAGTATCTAAATGGTGACTTCAACTTCTACCAAAATCATTTTCTGGTAAGGTATCTGTACTTTTACTTGAGGATGACTTTCAGTTACTTTTTACGTAGACATAAATGTTTATGTCTATGACTTTATACACCACTGGACATATGTCATGTCGATATGTATAAAGAGTTTTACCTATAAAGCAATGTAATTTTAACATACACATTATTTGGACTGATAAAAATAGTTCATAATGTATATGACGTTAATTAATACTGGAATTAGTTTTTTACTTAAAAGGTATATGTAGCAACCATACAGTATGTGTCAACAATTAATATATTATTTATATAAGCAACTTTATTAAAACAACATATATATATAAAAATGTATGTCTTATTTAGAAGTATGTGTATACAGTATATGTCACAAGTCGGTCAGGCTCATCACCCACAGCGCACTCCCTCACTCGAGTATTAATCACTTGTACCTGTTCACAATTCAGTCATTTACTCGCTGGCACCTGTTCTCAATCCAGTCACCATTTCACCAGCACATAAAAGCACACGCCTTCACAGTGGGACAGTCCCTGTCTCAAGTTACCTGCATTGACTCCTCTAACTGAGTTCCTCCAGAGATTTCTATTCCAAGTTGTTCTCTTCTACGTCTCTATTGAGGTGTGTGCAACGATTCTACCCTTCATATGGATATACTCACCTGCATCATTTCCCCGCCTGCTTATTTACCCCAAGTCCGTGTGTTACTATCTATATGTGTGTGTGTGTGTGTGTATATACACACAAATTTTCTAATAGCGTTTTATTATTTTACTTCATATAAGTAATTATTATATGAAAATTAAAGTTATGTACACATTACATTTGCATATGAAATTAACAGAAATTAACAGATTTTTTTTATTCAACTTTCACAATTAATACATTTTACACTTTTTTTTTATTTATTTAATTGGAAATAATGCACAATAAAATGATGTCCAAAAATATTATTTATCTTCACACAGCTGAAGTATGCTATTAACTGACACGGTTATCACAATGGTAACAAAAGTAGTTTACAAAATAAAATAAAAAAATTGATGTTATATTTTGTCACAATAAATTCTGAAATAGTTTTTGCCTATTTCACAGTTTGCTTAGACTATCATAGTTTTAAACAACCAAGAATTAATATTTTCATTTTTTAAGATTGAATGTATTGTCTGGAACTTGAAAAGTAGCACAGTTTTAATGGGATACTCATATAATATTGTTAATGTTATTAAAAATCATCCTCTGGGGCAAAACAGTTGAAGAAACTCCCATATACAATAAACAAAGTGGCCTGTGTGTGAAAAATGGATAATGCCAATAACGGATAATGTCATGAATAATGTCACCACAACCTTCCACACAATGCACTGAATAATGTAAAATGCTGATGCATTTTACAGTTAGCACTTATTGATTAACTTACAGCAGATCAGTGATTTATATGTGAGTTCTTTGTTGGGACTAGAAGTTGGGTTAAAAATGGGGGCGAATGTGTTAACCCTTTAATCATCATTAATCCTTCAATCCCACAGATTAACAGCAGACTCATCCATCAGTAAACGTATCTGAACTGTGCATTTGCTAGAAGGTGAGTGAGTCTTATAGATTCTCAATCCTGTTTACCTGCACACATCTGCTAATTAGTTTTCCTCATAATTGCCACTTCTGTTATGGGTTGTGCTTTAGTGGTTCTAATCGCTTTGTCCTTAAAATTCAAACTGACAAACAGGGGATGTAAATCACACATTTGTATGCTGGTCTGAAGTGTATGCACTCATGCATCTAGATTTATGTGTGTGTGTTTGATGAGAAGGTAAGCCTCTTAAACTCTCTAGCAGTTCTTTGGCACTCTGGGTCTTGAGAGGGTGGGAAAACTGACCAAGTTTATGATGAGCTTTCCTCAACAGACCACTGACTTCTCAGTTTTTTCCACTTAAGCTCCTTACGCAGTACTGCTGCTCATCTGTTTCCCAGTGTCCAGTAAATAGATTGTGCTCGGAATCTCTTATTTTGCCCATAAAATGACTTTCTGCAAGGTGAAAAACTCCCATTTGAGCGGCATAACTCCCATCAACCTAACACCGCTGCTTTATGCTTGAAACACAGGAACGTTTTTGTCCCCCACTTATGAGTGATTTATGATGTAATTCAAAGGACGGCAGCTGAAGTGAGAGTGCTGTTTAGCCCATACTGTGATCTCATCATCTTTGCAGTAGCGGTGAATGAACTACCCAGGAAACAGCTCTGCGTGTTTGGAACCATGGGGACAAAGTCACTTAGCTATTCCCCCTAGATTACAGTACACCTTTACAAGCTCTGTGTCATTATTCATATGAAGGAACATTTGTTTAGGTGTTCTTTTGCCCATATGCTTACCATAACATTAACATGTGTAATATGGGCATTTTTAGAATGGAAAAATAATAAATGGCTTTGTTTTTGTATTCCTTAACAATAGCTTGCGGAAAACGTCATGCCAAATGTGTTTCTTCCTAGGTGGAACACTACAAAATGCTTAGTGTTATGTGCATGGCTTGTACAAGGATTAAGACACACAGCTTTCTGAAAAGAAAACTGAGGAGATTTTTAGCTTAGCGCTCCATAAATCATTGACATTACCATGTGAAATTGTTTATGAATTAAAAAAAAAAAAGATTGATGGGCTATTCCTGAAATGTGGTGCCTTTTGGACATCATAAAATGTAGAAAGTTTTTTTTTTTTTTATAACTTTTTTTCATGACCGCCAGATTTAAAACATTTGGAAAATGATATTGATCAAACTTTGCCAAATAAATGTGTGTGTGTGTGTGTGTGTGTCTGTTTAAAGTAATGTTTTGACTGTTTAAAATAACCATTGTGAGGCAATCTAAATGAGATTGTTGATAGAGTGTCAATGGTCAGTTTGAGAGATAGGTGGTGGTAATACACTTATAAGTCTGTGATTTGCCCTAAAGCAAGAAGAAGAATGTGCATCAGTCGCCGGCTGTTGAGAACGAGCAGTTTGGACAACTTCAAGTTGTTGTGTTCACGCCGCGTGAGTTCTTTTTTACCGGTTGATCCCCTCGAAACGTGATTGGTTTGGACTACTTTTGAGTAGCACATGGGCCGGTTTTGTTGTCATAACCTGGCAACCCTTTCCTTTAAGCAGGTAATGTTAATATTGCTAACATAGCGACTCAATCAAAAAATACAATGGCATCATATCTATTGAAGGGGTCATATGATGCTATTTCAAGTTTTCCTTTCTCTTTGCAATGTTACAAGCTGTTTGTGAAGTTGCAAAGACTAAAGTGTCAAAGCCAAAGAGAGATACAGTAAATCTTGTCCATACCCTTCTAAAATGGCTCATTTAAAAGCACCCACATGTCTACGTCACTGTGTGAGACGATTTGCCTAACACTGCCCAAATATGGCGTAACTTTTATTCTTGCTGTAGTATTGTTGCTGCTGCCACCAACGTGTCGTGGAGATGCTGAGCATTTCGTTGTGAAAGCAAAACTACTTGTTTGTACACAACTAGAAATCAGTGGTTAAGTTGTATTTACAACAATGTTCCAGAACAGTTCAAACCACATATTTAGATGTCTGCAACGCATTTTACGGAGGACAAGGATTGTTTCCTGAGAGAGTAGCCTAGAATGCCGGTGTTCTGACCAATACTGCTGAATCAAAGCCTGTAAGTACGTTTTCATATGTAAAAAATTTGCTACTGATGATCCAAACACGAGTTTTGGTTAATGTAGAGTAGTGCTTGTTGTTTGTTGTTTCTCTGATCACAAATGAAGACATGGTTGTTATCAGATTGTAGTAGTATTGGTAACATGTTTGTTCTATCTGTTTGTTATTGAGAACATTGTTGTTGTTGTATAAGCTTCTGTCGTATTGGCTACACACTTGTTAGGTCATCTGTGTCACGAAAATCCTGACCCTGGCCTTTTGTCCAATTGCCATCAGAGGTTGCTCTTCCATTACATTGAAGTCTGCGGCTTCAGTGTCGTCGCTTCAGCTGTATGACCTGATTCCCTCTGGCGATTGCCTGCTTATATAGCATTGGTGCTTTGCACTGCCAGTGGAACATCATACAGAGTATTTGACATGTGCCTCGTTCCACTATCCATCGCATTGTCCTCCGAGACGCTGAGGTGGTACTGGCCATTCACCAGGAGATTCACCTCCTGAAGACCCCAGAACACATGGAGGCAGGGCATGTTAAGCATTCTCTCAAGAAAAGAAAACTTCAATCTTCTCTCTCTTCTCTCTCTCTCTTTCTCTGGAGTTTGATGTCCTCCTTGAGCAGCTCCACCAGCTTCCACTTACTCCCTCACATGTCCCAGGACACTTAGCAAATAAACCATGCCTGTTAACAACAACAGCACAATGAATTTCAGCAAAAATGTGTCTATTATTTTTTCAGTCTTTCCCCAGCAGGCTCACTTTCTCCAGAATAGTACTAAAACAAGAGAAAATGGAAACCCTTATGAAAAATATAAAGACAGGTTTGCAATCTTAACATTAGAAAATATGATACATCAGGACATGCATACAAAATACTGAAGTGCCTAAGTTTTTGTCAAAACATTTGTAGACCTCTCTTGCATGACAGCACTTCAAAAACACAACAAAGGGAAAGACCATTGCCTTATATAGTGGCTGTCTTATTGTTTGTGGGCTTTATGTATATAAAAAAAAAACTTATTTGCTAGGTTTTTGAGTAAATGAAAACACAATACTTACATTTCAATGTGAATTCCTTCTCACAAATCTCACCTGCCATGTTCTTTGGTAAATGGACTGCATTTATATAGGGCTTTCAACAGACCACATGGCCATCCAAAGCACTTTACAACTTGCCTCACATTCACCCATTCACACACTCATTCATACACCGACTGCGGTGTCTGCCATTCAAGGCGCCATCCAGCTCGTCTGGAGCAGCTGGGGTTAGGTGTCTTGCTCAAGGACACCTCGACACTTGGTCAGGTGGAGCTGGGGATTGAACCATCAACCTTCTGTTTGTAGACAACCTAGATGAACCACTGAGCCACTGCCGTTTGAATATAAACTCCGGAGTTCATGCACTTAACTTTGGGACACAGCTTACATATACCTAGTTCCATTTCACTGATTACACTCTCACCTTTAGACAATCTCACACATATTATATAACACCCACTCAGACCCTTCTCAGATTGACAAGTATTTTTAACATTTAGCGATAGCAACTTTACAGAGCCATTCTGAGTCTAAGTATTGTCTAGTCCCGATCATGACCTGATTTATATGTGTCTTGATCCTAGCCTGCTTAACTCAACCTGTCTGCCCTCTGCCTGTCTTGGACTTTAGCCTGTCTTGGTTTATCACTTTGTCTTGCTGTTTCGAACTTGGTTTGCATCTCGCCTGGATACATGCTTGTTGCTTAAAGGGTTAGTTCAACCAAATATGAAAATTTTGTCATTAATTACTCACCCTCATGACGTTTCAAACTCGTAAGACCTATGTTCATCTTAAGAATACAAAATAAGATATTTTTGATAAAAACTGAGATCTCTCTGGCCCTCCTTAGACAGCTATGCAACTGAATCCACTGAATGTAAATAATATAATCAACATTGTAAATGTTCAGTATGCTTGCCCTTTCACTAAACAAAATCAGCATTGTTGACGTTCAGTAGACAACGAATGTCTGCTAAACGTAAACAAAGCTGATTACATTGTTTATGTTCAGTGGATTTCTCCAAAATGGTGGAAGATGGTAATTTTGGGAGAATTGTTGTATAAATTGTTATTATTGTTTTCTTTGCAGACAAAAAGTATTCTCGTAGATTCATAAAATTATAGTTGAACCACTGATGTAACATGAACTATTTTACCGACGTCCTTGCTACGTTTCTGGACCTGGGTACATTGCAGTTGCATTGCTGTCTACAGAGGGTCAGAGAGCTCTCAGATTTGATAAAAATATCTTAATTTGTTTTCCGAAGGTGAACGAAGGTCTTACGGGATTTTTGGGTTAACTAACCATTTAAGACATTGAGATTTTCACTGTCATTTGTGTTGGGGGAAATCGGCATATGGTTTCGGGGAGAGGGGGGGTTATCACTGGTCTCCGTGCTCTCATCCATGCTAGGCTAAATGGATGCACATGGAGTTCTTGGCCAGAACAGAACCATACCACCAATCCAAACTGTATGCTGATTGTCAGTCATCCTTGACAATAGTAGACCTGACAGAAATATACTTTTGCACCCACAAAACTTTCACCTTAATAATATGTGCCAGAATGATATTTAAAACTTGGATATAGTAGTTATTGTTCTTAGTGTGAATGGGCCTAAACTGATGCTTCGTTCTTTCACCCTGAAACTAAAAACGCAAAAGCTGATCCCACAAGTATTCACTCACAGCAGTGTCCTCTCCAGGATCATCCGTCTGTCTGGCTCTTTTCTCACTGTCAAATAAAAGCATTAAACAGGAGGTTGTATGCCGTTATTCTCTCTTTCAGCCCTCTTCTGTTATCTGATGTCCTCCAAACCAGCTAGTTCATCACAGGCTGAGCGTCTGATGCCAGAGACACAGGTACAGGACCCCAGCCCTCCTCTGTCCATGTCACAGGCTGTAATAGAGTCGTAAACCTTGGGGATCTGCTCAATTGAGTTGCATCAAACACAAAGAGGATGCTAATCTTATTATACATCTCCACTACGTTCACCCCTGTCCCAGACCCTTCCATTTTATGGGCTTACATAAGCTTTACGAGACATCGTTTAACAATTACGGAGCCTGTCTGTTTGACCTTAAGGGTTCACTACATTTTGAGCTCCATCAACTGTATTTATTTTACAGTAACGCTGATTGCAACAGAAAATTATTTTGATGTGTCCCTTGGTTTTAAAAAATATAACAGTGACATATAAGGTGCTTAGAAGGGAAATTAACCCTGACAAAACACTCATACAGTATCTGAATTAACATTAGAGTAGTGTGATGGAATTGGTTACTGACCCTGTCTGTGTAAAGTTATATGCAGTCTTTCTACTCTGTTGTCATGACAACATTGGCCAGTAACATTTACACATGATGCCAGAAAGGGATGTTTTGTAATTATGTTTTTGTAAGTTTCCTAGAGGAACTATTGTAAATTTTGTGATATCTCATTACAAATACTGTTTGTAAATACCAAAATGTGAATATAATTTCCAAGATTATTTAAATAAAATATAGTATATGTCTTGATACTCACCAAAAAGAGGTCACATGACTTTGCACTTAAGTGATGTGACTAAGTAATTTGTTTAGATTATTGTTGCTATAGTTCTACAGATTGCTTTCAGTCATTTAAATAAAGCTGAAATGAAATATAATTATGAGATGAAAAAACAAAAGCAATTGAAATAAATTGAAGCACAAAAATGGCTACACTGAAATAAAAGGCTATATATATAAAATATATATAAAAAACAAATACAATAAAATAAAACACATTAGAGTGAAAATTAAAATGAAAATATAAAAAATAAAGTATAATTCTAAATATTGATAAATTCTATAAAAATTATACTAAAACAAAACTGGTTTAGATAATTGGTTACTTTTACTGTACATCCCAGAATAATGTGGCCTTCCACTTGTATATTGCACTATTCCTCCCCAACACAAAAACTTTTTGTGATATTCTGTTTAAGTTAATTTCACAACTTAAATGGAAAGAAACACTAAGTGCAACACTTTTTCTTGTTTAATGAAAGGACTGAGGATGTGGTACTCAATGTTATACCACAAATATTGCTGATAGAGCTTATAAAATCCAGAAAATTCCTTTAAGAATCCATTAGAAAAGCTTGCCTGTCGGTTTATTGACTGAAGAAAAGTTGTGGAGATTTATAAGTACCTGGCTATGATGATGATGCATGTGTCTGGAAGGTATTTTATCTTGCATTTTAGCATGGTCCCATTTCTTATAGCATATTTGTAAATGATGGCCAATTCATCAGATATTTGTAGTACTCATTTTATTTGAAAGCCAAGATCAATGAGCTACCCTCCTTGTGATGACCACAGACCAAGTTGCTTCTTTTGAGATCAATAGTAGTGATTTATTGAGTTGGTTACCCTAACTGGATATCTCAAGTTGCACTCAACATTTCCACCGAGCTCTGTATCATACAAAGACATAAAAATACTGGCAAATGTGAAATTTACATTACATGGAAATATTCCATCACTGAAATATTTTCATCTGTCTCTCTTAACCACTTCAGTGTTGACCTTTCACTTTGTGCTGTGGCAATCACAAGCTGCCAGCATTTGAGAATTGCATTCACAAAGGAAATGAAAAGATGATAATCTTACACAATGATAAAAAGAATCCCAGCACAACAAGGGCATGTTTGGATGCTGCTAGTCTGGGTTCATGTTGGTTGGGGGTGGGGGGTGTTGACAATTCACCCCTCTCTTCCTTTTAGTGTAAAATCCCTCACATCTCATATACGAATGTGAGGAAACACCTCAGTGCAAACGTTTCTCTGCTCAGCGAATACAGAGCTCTCCAGAGACCTGATAAACCAGCTCCCTTTATAAATGCACTTAACATTTTCCGAAATGCAATGTTTTTTTTTTTTTTTTTTTTTTTTTATCCTGTAAAGCTCAATATAGATCTTATCGGTAGTTTCTGGTGTCTGTTTCACCTGATTACAGTTTTTTTTTTTTTTTTTTTACTCTTTAAGGCCATAATGACCTAATTCAGTCAGCTTTTAATTTTTGAGGTAAAGTACATAACACCAGATGTGTAAATAGATTCATTTACACTACATGGTTGAAACTATGTGGAAATAAACAATTAGAAAGGGTTAGTCGTTGTTTCAAACCTGTAAGACCTTAGTTCATCTTTAAGATATTTTTTATTAAATCTGAAAGCTTTCTGACCCTGCATTGACAGCAACACAACTACCATGCTCAAGGCCCAGAAAGTTAGTAAAGACATTATTAAATAGTCCATGTGACATCAGTGGTTCAACTGTAATTTTAGGAGGCTACAAGAGTACTTTTTGTGTGCAAAGAGAACAGTAATAACAACTTTATTATATAATTTATTCTCTCTTTTTGGTGAACTATCTAGTTCCACCTAGAACTGTCTGGTACATTAGCATACAGTAATGTAATCTCCTATACTTTTAAGCCCAATCCACAGAGCTAGATGTGGATGGGGCTTAAAATTGTATTGTGTCAAACCTAAATGTAAAGATTTTTCAGATGTAACTATTTATAGTTTCCATGAAATATGCCTTGTATAATTTGTAACCCCATTTATTTATTTTTTAAATTCCAATCTTCATGCAAAAATAAAGAGAAAATATGTTCTGATTGAAATGGAAATTCAACAGTCTGTGTGTTTTTCTCTGCAGATTAATAAACTCTCTTTGCTTTAGAAACACATCACTATTGTTAGTCAAACCTGGCCCCTCCCTTACCTCGTACTCAGTGCTGTTTGAGGAATAAGTAAGACAGAAACATGCTACTTGGCTTAGTCATTTTGGATTAAAAGACTCAGCACTGCATTTTAACCTTAGATATCTTCAATGCTTTATCCTCATGATTGCTGGATAATCAATCTAATGAATACTTTATTATTCCATATAAAAGCCCAAATGGATGGTTTACTGAGGATGGTGTTGAAAAACTTAAATGGCCTACACAAACTCAGATCTGAACCCTACTGAAGACCCTTATGTACTATTTCACAGTGTTTTAGTCTTTTCAAGTTCAAATACCTTTATTGCAACAATATTAAACGACACTGCTAGTTTCTGTAAATGAAATTACAGGGTTCCAGAAGTTATAGGATCTAAATATTCATTTACATTACTTTTCTAATTTACTTAGTATAATGATTTTTAAGAATATCTTTATTCTCACTATTTCTACCCAATAACATATTTTAGAGCTTGCCATATCCATAAACATGTATTTTCATTATAAAAATGCATATGAAGTTATAAAATGTTATTAATTTGCATCCTCACATATTCAGGTCCTACAAGGAAGTGGAAACAGTTGTTGGATTAAGAAATATTTAGATTATCAATGCTTGTTTTGTCTTATTTAAAAAAGAATTTAAATAGTGTTGGAAGTTTGCTGAGGCTTGTAGGCTTTGGATCCCTGGTTGAGAACCATTAATATATATAACTAATGTACCTTACAATAGAAATGGGTTCAGCTGTCTTTTCATTACTCTCAAGAGAAGGGAAGCAGAGATATGTAAAGACATGCGAACCTAAAGATCAGAGTGAGCTCTTTCCTGAAATAAGCCAACTTGGAAATGGCAATTGAAAGACAGTGATGAAACCCCAGGAACAGACAGTCCAATAAATCAAGACATTGTCAGACAATACAAAGCCTTAAGACAGCACAGTCCTAACAAGGCATGGAGAGGGAATGAGAGAGTCTGTCTAGATACCTTTGCTGCTGAACCACACTCAGAGCTCATCATGTCCAAGCTGAAGGCTCTGCAACCAAAACAAGGTGAAGGGCAAAGGAGCAGCAAGGAAACAAATCAGGAAAACAAGCCTTGGCACTGGCTTTCTCACAGAAAAGTGAGTGAGATGTTTGGCAGTGGAGAATCCATTAAGTGTGCTGGTGGCTGAGCATTTCAATTACCCAGTGGGGAAGCAAGCAGACATGGGGAGGTATCAGATGGAGGTTTGACATGCTGTTGGTGGACAGGTCTCAGCAGCTGCCCACTCCTCCAGGCCTCAGGGCAGCTATCACTGTAAACATACTGCCATAACAATGGACACCAAAAAAGTTATTTGCAGCCCGATCTGCCTGCGCTCCCTACACACCCACACTTGCTAGCTCAAACTGAGTGACGTCGTCATTTTTAGTATTTGGATGGGAATTTTTTCTAGGACAAAATTACTTCTTGGTGTAACACATGAGCACTTTTCAAACGCTAGCACACACTCACACATTAAGCTGATGTTACACATTATTGTCAGGGGAATGAAGGCAAGTCTGTTTAACATTAATACTTAATTTACCCTACAGCACCTAATACAAAAAACACACAATCAATTTGATTATGGCATGTTTACTTTAAAATAACAAGCTGAGTGTTTCCGTGGAGGACTAGCATAAGCCACCTGCACTGCTAAAGGTCACAGATGGGAATAGACTCCACACCTTGACAATAAGATGATGAGCAATGGTGATGACAAGTGCTTTTTTTTTTTTTTTTTTTTTTTTTGCACTATTTTCTCTATTGTTGAATTACCAGATTGTGTCATGTAAAATGCAATTTGACCAAGGCCAGACAAAGGGTACAAACCAGACTGTTAAATGCTAACTCCGCACCGATATGATTTTTCATTATTTTGCTTTTTTCTTGCAGTAGGTCAAAGGAACCTTTGTTATGGAGGTCTAATGACAGGAAATCTTCACAAGCCAGACAAGGGTTCTTTTGTTCCTGCAGTGGTGTATTAAAAAATGTAAAAACATTTTGTACAAAACATACACAAGTTAGACTCAAAGTTTGTTTGCTGTAAATTTTCATATAAAACCTGTCTTTTTTTTACCTATGATTGTATATTTATTTCAAATTATTGTAGTGGTATATATGACCAAAATCTTATATGAGGTCTTATAATATTGGGTAAAATCATATATGTATAAATGTGACCATGGATCACAAAACCAGTCAAAAGGTCCATTTTTCGAAATTGAATAAATAATAGCTGAATAAATAAGCTTTGCATTGGTTTGTTAGGATAGGACTATACTTGGCTGAGAAACATCTATTTGAAAATCTGGAAGTTGAGGATGCAAAATATCTAAATATTGAGATAATCGACTTTAAAGTTGTCCAAATTATGTCCTTAGCAATGCATATCAATAACAAAATTTGAGTACTGATATATTTACGGTAGGAAATTTACAAAATATCTTCATGGAACATGATTTTTACTTGATTAACTTTACTTGATTATGATTTGAGGCATAAAAGTAAAATCAATAATTTTGTGGTCCAGGGTCATAAATGATAAAATAACGGAGTCAAAAACAAAAGACTAGCATTATAAATGGAGAGGTTCCAGGTTCCAAATTGTTCCCACTCCAAATTCTGACTGGATGAGCCATATTTACAATTATATCCACACCTATACAAATTAACTACATTTTATGTTAATGCTGCATAAAAGGCTGTGATGTTACTTGGGAACCAAGAACCAAATCAACTAATCTACATGTTGCACTGTGGGGGTTAAAATAAAAGTTCTTCCTCAGCTTGGCTAGTTTTGGACATGTGATTTAAACTGATTTTCAATTGCTTCTTCATGAGGCAGACTCTCAGTATTGGCATCAGATTGCAAGTGCTGCCTGAAAGAGACTGCATAGCCACTCACAGTTCAAGGTGATGGGCTGAACTCAGTATAGAAGTAATGTGAAAGTCCCTTTTCAGCAATGTCAGGGGTGATGTTTTATCTCCATATAAATGTGCTCTCTGAGTGCTTTTGAGAGGCTTGCCTTGCCCCCTCTTCTCATTAATTATGGTCTTGACGATGCATTCTCCACTGCAAAATAATTGTGACTAAAGGCTGTTACTACGGTTTCTCAGATCACATTTTTATAATCAAAAATTGGACATAATGTACAAAGTGTATTTTAAGAATAAATGTGTGTGTGTGTGATTAGTCAAGAGTCTTAACACTGATGGTGTGTTGAGGATGATGAAGGGGGAGGAAATGACTGGACAGCAAACAGATGCAGATGATCTGGCTGCTTTTGGGTCAGTGGTGGAATTACATTTTTGCTAAAATCATCTGAGGCTAAAATTCATTAAGGTTCAGGAGATTTTCTGTGAAGTCATGCATGTATTTACCATCTGCTGTGTAGCAAGGCCATCCTTCATAGGAGGTACTGCTTAGAATGTCTTGAATGTGTTTCTATCACCTTAAAATTCTTCGGTTGGTTAGTAAGTAATTATGATATAATCAAACATGGCTAAATGTTGTCTTGTTGATTCATCTTATAATCAGGTCCATGGATTTATGGGAGGCATGTTAATGTTTTGATTAAAGGGTACTTTTTTATCGTCTGAATGAATGAATGAATGAAGCATGCACAGATAACAGAAAACCCAATAAAATTGGATTTATGTACATTTTATTTTATTTTTTTACATTTTAAATGTACCTTACTGATATTTATTGTATGGACATTCTTAAAATGTTTGTGTTGCATAGAAGTAATCAACAAAATCATACGCGTTTGGAACTACCTGTGGATGAGAATTTTCCTTGCAGGGCGAACTATTACTTTAAAACAGTTAAACGTACAACTTTATGAGCAACTTTATCATCACTGTGGATACATTTGACAGACACCTAATTTGCATTTTCACGTCTTGCTTATATAGTCTAGCCCTTTTATTTTGCCCATCCATCAGAAATTTAATTATTTTATGTACACAAAACAAATGTATGGATAGATCTTTAAATGTAGTTTTAATCTTAAACTTCTGCTTTTTTTTTTTTCATCAGCAACAAAAATGCAGTTCTCCAGGAGAACATCTCATGTGGTCCACTAACCCTGCAAAACAATTTAAGTGTGAGGAAGAGATGAGTCACTCAGCTCATAAAAGGTTTGTCTGTGTGTCAGTAACTGTATAAATGTGCCAATAATTGTGTAGATTTAAATTCAAGATTGTCAAAACATTTGCATTTAGTCCCTTGTGGAGAACAGCAAATTGTTACTGGTCTCCCTCCAGGTCTGTATTTTCTTCAACATAAGAAATAAAAATAATGCTTTGTAAATAATTAAGACATTAAAAGTCTTAATGCTAAGTTATAATTGTGAGATAAAAGGTCGAAATTATGAGATACTAATTATGAGATACAATTTTTATGTGAATTTTTTTTCTCATAATTTCGATTTATGTTGTTATTATAATTTATATAACCATGATTTTTTTTTCTTATGTGTTGTAAATGGGCTTTCAGTAATAGGCTACTTGACTGTACTTGTTCTCAGTGCTTACCTGGTTTAGAAGAGATTGTAATAAAACAGAGATCAGTTAGCTCTTCACCATCTGCACTGAAGCTGAGACCATTCGAATCGTAATGTCACGTGTCTTTATGGGATCTTTACATGATGTGCACGCACAAACAGATTACGGAAAATCACTGGCAGTGTGAATGAACCGCAATCAAACGATCCAGTGACACATTATCGGTGTATTTTCCAGAATTTCTGTGTGAAAGAAGCTTTATACATAAACAACAATGTCCCTAGTAGCTGATCAGCTGCCATTTTTATAAAGAAATGATGCTTTGCTTATTCTCCTTCTTCCCGGCATAGCTTTTTCGACTCGTACATTACACGTCACATCCTGATGTCACGTGTCAACACGGGACCTTGATGAGTTGTGTGTGAAAGCACGCACAGATTCCGGGAAATCATTGGCAGTGTGAATGAACCAAAATCAAATGATCCGGGAACAATTGTCGGGACACATTACCTGTGTATTATCCGGATTCTCAGTGTGAAAGGGGCTTAAGGCTATGTTCACACTGCAGGCAAATTAGATTTTTTTTTTGCTAACATGTGACTCAGATATGTTTTGTCTTGACAGTGTGAATAGCAGAAACCACATGGATTCTGACCTTTTTAATTCTGATTTGTGCAACTTCAGTATGTGGTACTAAATCCGTATCAGATGTTTTGCAATGCGACTGCAGTGTGAACAGTAATGTCGGATTTCATGCGGCTTTTACGTTACTCTAGATAGACATTCGTCATAATTCCAAGATGAAGGGAGACACTTTATAGATTTTACATACCCAAAGTTATCAAGACAGTAGCGAAAGGAAATCAATGGATATGTCAGAACTCGTGTGTATTACAGTGAGAACTCTACAAGAAAAATATGATCATAAAAGTTTCAAAACTCTGCTTTCTTTTGTAACATCCTTGTCTTAATTTTTTCATACTGCCTGTGCATAATTCCACTGGCTTTTGCAACAGATCACACTATAAATCAGTGATCCTCAAATCTGACTCACAAGATCCACTTTTTGTTTAATTAGGTCCAACCCTAATTAAACAAACCTACCTGTGATTTTCTAAAGACCCTGAAGACACAGATTAGCAAACTCAGGGGTGTTTGATTAGGGTTAAAGCTAAACTCTGCAAGAAAGTGGATCTCGTGAACCAGATTTGAGGATAACTGCTATATATGAATACATAATCGCTTACTTTATATCCTCCGTGTTTACCTCTGTATGACGACCTGCTGTGCAAGTGTCGCCAAATCCACATTTTCCTTACGGAATCGGGCTACATTTTCCTCTGTTGCCGTGGGATGTTTTCAACTTTGTGGATTGATGCGACCCCACTAATGCAATGTTTACCTCCCAGAACATGATTTGGCTAGTTTTGACAATGAATTGGGCTGGATTTTGTTGTGAAAATCTGGAAACCTTGTTTGTATCGTTTCTTTTGCGCATGCAGGTCAGTTCAGAATCATGATCTGTTCAAACTGGAAATCTGATATTGGCCACATTTAAACATACAAAAAAATCTGATCTGAGAAAAAAAAGGCTCGCAGAGTTAACATAGCCTAATTGGGTTTTGAACCCATTACAATATGGGATAATGTTAATAACAGTCTTTTTTGAAGAGCTTTCAAATCAAGATTGTACACAAATGGCTCAATCTTAATGAACTGAGCTTTTGTTCACCTTTTGTATTGTGTTATTGCTAATCAATGTCTGAATGGTTCTTTCAGTCAACCTTTTGTCATTTTAACATATATATATATATATATATATATATATATATATATATATATATATATATATATATATATATATATATAACTATTCTAACTATTAAAAGCTTTAACATGATTATATTTTAATAAGTGTTGCTTTTTAATCATAAGTATATGACAGATGTACATTTTTATGTCATGTAAAGTTTTGTGAGCGTCTCTAGAGAACAATTCTGCAAATTAATTAGTAGCCGCCTCCTCTCTCTGAATTTGTTCATTACCAGGATGAGCTGTGTTAGCTGTGTATTCCCTGATGTGTTTTTTTGTGTGTGTTATTTTGTGTGCAAGAAGACATTACTGTGAGTCTGAATCAAAGTTTCATATGTCATTCATTTTGTCACATTTTACTTGTTTCGAGAAATGTGCTAGTAGAGATTCTTCATCTACAAACCCCTGGCATGTTTTAATTTCATTTATGGAACAATTTTATGGGCAAAAATGTCTTGATTCAGCCAGTTGCTGGATATTATTGCTGCCATTTTGGGTGGTTATTTGGAAAAAGCCAGCTGCTGGGGAAATCACAAAGGATATTAATGCCATGGATGAAATAATAATAATGTCATACATATAAATACTTCATAATGAGTCTCTCCCTGGATTTTCTTTTTTTTTGCTGACACAGCAATAATGGGAAGAGTTTTATTGCTCTCAGTTAAGAGATGAGCGCTATTGATATTGCATATCTCATGCTCGAAATGTCCCTGAAGGATTTCAGGAATGAGTTTTCACTCAGCCCCGAGAAAGAATAGAGAAAATCCACTTTCTCAACCCAGTTTATGTTTCCTACAGCTTATCATTTATTGAGAGAACCATCCAACTGGTTTTCACCCACTGTTCATTTATATGGGTAGCTGAGTAACAGGACAATACACTTTCTATACCAAACTTAGTGGACTTCTTACAGACAGTACATGGTGCATAAAAGTTGTGTTCATGTGTTGACACAAATGCTGTTACATATATATATATATATATATATATATATATATATATATATATATATATATATATATATATATATATATATATATATATATATATATATATATATATCTTAACTATGCTGCATTTTTGTTCTTTCCAAATTCTAAGGCAAAATTACAAGAATACTTTGCAACTAGCTCAGTGAAAAAATAATTCAATGTTGCAGACAAGTCAAAAAAAAATATCAACAAACTTATAATACTTATAATTAATTCACTGAGGAACAGAAATACTTAAAAAAAAAAACATCCTTTCCCAATTTGTGTCTACCATGAATATGCACCCATTATAGAATAAAATGACTTAATAACTAGTATTATTTCCACAATGGTAATTTGAGTGTCTGGTGCATGTGAGGAGCACTGTTTGTGTGACATATGGAGTTTCTAACTAAACTTCGATTCAAAAGTTTGTTTTTTAAATAAATTTATCTTATGCTCATCAAGGGTGGATTTATTTGAAAAATTAAAATAAAATACAGTAAAAACAGTAATATTGTGAAATTTATTACAATGTAAAAATACCTGTTTTCAATTTAAATATTTATTGTAAAATCTCATTTATTCCTGGCATTTAATGATGGTAAAGCAGAATGTTCAGCAGCCATGATCCTTCAGAAATCATTCTGATATGCTGATTTGGTGCTTAAGAAAAACTGTTCAGTTTTGTGAAAACGGTCCTCGTATTTCCCCACAAAATTCTTAAAAAGAAAATAATTCATTTGTAATATAAATATTTTGTGCTTTTGTCACATAGATGTCTTTAACTGATTTAATAAAAACAAATATCTTACCTTCTTTAAAAATGATTAACCTCAAACTCTGTAATGATAATGTAGGTATGAGGCAACTCTCTATGCTTTGGAAATGAACTTCAGACTCACATATATAACCATCATGTGTGCCTTACTGTTTATGTAAATCCTGTATTGAAAGTTTTATGACAGTACAGTATATTGTATTCCTCTTGGTTAGAATCCCAAAAATCACTTGCACTATACACTAAGATAGTTTCACTCTTGGAAGTCATTACAGTAAGTGGCTGGATCTGTTGTGGTGTCAAAATCCAAGCCAATTATTTATTTGAACTAAAGGCCCAGTGGAGCATATGTTTTGGAGTCCTGATAAAGTCCTCAGAGTATTGTTTTGGAGCATTAGAAACACTGAATAACCAAGCAACTTCCATATGCTAATTGAAACTGACCTCAGAAGCTTTTTTCTGTTCGCTAAATCAATGACCCTATGAGACTCAAAATGCTAATATAAACAAATCAATATCCATCTCATTTATTCAGGTGATTAGACTTAGAAAGGATTTTTGTAACAGCCACTGCTGCCAAAAACCAGCCTCTGTGTCTTCCTCTAGTATCCCCAGTAACATTATTTGAACGCCATCCAAGTAAGCCATTTTCGCCTGTTTGCTCCCCACCCCTCACCCTCACCCCTCATTCAATTTAATTTTCTCATTCAAGCTTTACAAGTGGCAGTGACTGATCACTACAAATACATATTCATTATTTCAATTGATCTGTGAGCTTAAGTCGTCTCTGAGGAGAGGTTGTATGAGCGAGGTCTGCTAGCTCTCGGTGATGTCATGGAGAGATTGTTAGCTCTGTTTTCCCTAGACACCCATGCAGTGCTCCTCAAATGGAAAACATAGACCGTTTGCTTAAGGATGAGTTAATGGGAGTGTTTTGTCTTTCTGCTGCCTTTAAACATAGACGATATTTCAATGTAAACAGGTTTGCCAACTCTTAATCATGACAGAGTAGAATTTGTTTTCAAAAGCTTTTACCCTTTAATTACATTAGAAGCTTTGCTTCAGGGGGGATCCTGGAACAGTTGAGGAATTCTGCCCGTGGCTTAGTCAGCACATTGAATGGGAATAATACCAAGCCACTTAAAGCTATTAAGTCCGCCAGCAAAAACACATCTGCAGTGTGGATAAACCTTGGCTGCTTGGCAGCGAAATCAAGCATTGCATTAAGAATGGGACCTATCAAGCCTTTTAAAATATTACAGTGAATGTATTAGCTTCATCTGCCATTGATAGGGTGCCTATACCCACTGACTGCATGAAAGTGTGGAGTCATCACAATGCTGGGGTTCTCTAGGATGAGGACCTTGCCCTTCACATCTCTCTGACCTAGCTAACCGCTGTGCTTCAGTTAATGACTCTAGCCCTGGGTTGTGCTATTCCAGCCCCTGCTGTTAGAGGACAGCTGCTAGCATACATGCTACCGTTCTTTAATGTGGAAAGGCGGATGTGAGTCCCTGTGTGGGCAATCTGATGGTGTGCTTTTTATTATTATTAGTTTTATTATTATTAAGGTTTGATTTACATCAGTGGGAATCAGCTGTGTTTGTGAAATGAGAGCTGCTTTTACTTCCACAGTGATGAATTTCTTTTTTAGATTGATGAAGATCTACATTTTGAATGGTAGTGGGTTGAGACCTGTAAAGAACAAATGTCAGCTGGATTTAATTCAGATGTATAGGGAACAGGGTGATGTATATTGTGACTGGGAGAATGGCATGCTCATTTCTGTGATTTCTACTGTAGTGACTTGCTTGACTTCTAGTTCATCTGCTGACCACTGCTCGTCACCCACCGCTGCTATTTACTTACCACTGTGCTGCAAAGAGCCTCTAAAATAGTCTCTTTTACTCTGGTTGAGACAAGCGGCAAGGTTACAAACTACTGGGGCAGTAAGTGCAGATATACTCTGTACTGCATATACTGTATTAAATATTGGTCCCACTTTATATTAATGACCCTAATACCTCTGTACTTACTGTACATAGTAACTAGTATGTACGTAGTATGTAACCACAGAGTAAGTACACATTGGTACATATATCTACAGCTGTAATATTTCTGTAACTAAACATATTACCTAGAAAAGGCATTTTAGATAGATACACATTTTAGAGAAACATTTTTGGACCTAGAAGTCATAGAAATTGGTTTGTAAATAGTGAAATTTTATATTTGTCAATATAAATTGTATTTGTCAATATAACTATCAGAACCTACAGTGATCTGTCATTGGATATTGATGGTGTACTGGTCGAAACTGCTCTTACTGTCCACAGTCTAGGAGTCACCTTGAATTCCACATTTTCTTTCACCTCACACATTTCTTCTCTCACCAAACTGTCCTTTCTTCATCTCCACAACATGGCCAGACTCCGTCCTATGCTTATAGCTCAACTGATGCTGAAACCTTGGTCCATGCATTCATCTCATCAAGTCTTGCAGTAAATAATGCTCTTTTTTGGTCTTTTCTAATAATTTACTGAATAAGCTCCAGTACATTCAAAATTCTGCTGCAAGGGTTCTCACCTTTTCAAAAAACATCTTTTCATATCATCCTTGTCCTCTGGAGTATGCACTGGCTGCCTGTTACATATCATATTCTATATAAAATCCTCCTTATCACTTTCAAAGCTCTCCATTGCCTTGCTCCACATTATCTGTGATCTCCTTCACCCCTTCTTCCCACTTCGCTCTCCTAGGTCCTCCAGTAGAGTTATCTAATTATACCCCACTTTAAACTGTGTTGCCACCTCCAAATGATTGAATTTTCTTCTTAAGAATATCTAATATCTCTGATTTAGAGACAAAACTCTTCAATACGTGATTTGAGTTGATTTATCTCCAATTTTGAGCGTATTGTTGTATTCTTTTCTTTTTAGTTCTAGCATACTTTATTGCTATACAGTATATACTGTGTTTTATTTCTAGTGTAAAGTCATATTATATTACTTACTTTGGTTCCTACCTACGTCATTGTATTTTTCTATTTTTGTAAAGAATTTGTAATAAAATTTATTAGAAAGGCAAGGCACTATATAAAATAAAAATATTTTTATTGTTATAACATAAGCAGAGACTAATTGTTACAGGGAGAACTTCATTGATAAACGTTTGGATGGGAATTTGTGTTTCCACTGACTTCCCTTCATACGCATGCAAATGCAAGAGACCTGAAACAAGCTAATGTAAAGAGGTTTCACATTTTGCTGGATTTCCGAAGTTCGAGTCAAGTGAACTCCAACCTGCAAATGTGTTTAATAAAAAGGCATATCACTAGAAGAACAGCAATAACTTTAAAGCTTCAGGTTTGTAGTGTTTGGAGGAAAGTGAAGAAGATTGTATCATTCTTACCTTTTTTTTTTACCTGTTGTTTTTGTTGAAATTATGTTCTTTAAAAAGGTGCCACATGATGTGATGACTTGTCATTTGTTTCAGTGTCTTCAATTCTGCATGGCCAAAGTTTAGTGTGACCACAGCTTTAGGACCACAATTTTCTTTGGAGAAATAATACTCAGTATTGTGCATTAAATATGGTAAAATACATTAAACGGGGTAAAATAATTAAAGCATTAAATGAAATCCTATCTTATTTTTAAGCAACAAATATGCAGGTGGCAAGGTATCTGTGAAACTTTGTGAATGATGGGGTCTGCTGAAATCGGCAATGCATGACGATTTTATAGGCTAAAATATCACTCTAAGAAATAATAATTTATAGAAAACAATGCTGAATCCATCTGGATCACAGTGCTATGCTCATTTCAGATGAATATATTTTCATATGCAAGTAACTGAATTACAGTATTTGTTCTGTACTGCATACATTCTCACATATGAAATCTATATCTCTATTTTACTTGACTGTGTGCTAAAATAACTGTTACATATGTGGGGGGCTCCACAGGGAAGCTAGCTTGGTTGCACTGAACGGTGCCTTTGGCAAGAGATGACAAAATCTGTAATTATTCTCACTAGAATAAGCATAACTGCATTAGTCTATGTTGATGTGCCCATTAGCTATTTTTCGACACGATGTATGGCCTTCAAAGCAAATCAATAAAATATGGTAGAGGATTTGCGTTTTGGTATGCAAACACAGGGAATTAGATAAAGTCTCACTGGGGGGCTACCGCAAGCTGCAAATGCTTCAAAAAGGAGAGATTACAACACAAATATCTTCATTTAACTAATGACAGTCCGTTTGAAATTCTGTAACTGAATTAATTCAGTATCTGTTTTCAAGCGGTCTTTTGTGTGCATCAGGTAGAGAACTATTGGAAATAGACTTTATGCCCACAAAGGCATGGGGATGGCCAATGGTGACAATATATCAATATTAAATCAACCAAATTAACCAGAATCCTTGAAAAAGTGGATCGTTTCTCATCATTAAATGAACAGAGAGGGTATATTCAGGGGACTAAATGAAAATTAATGACTGCACTTGCAGTTACATGCCTGTCAGGTCCTAATAGATCTTCTAAATCAGCACTGACTACAGTGTCGGGAGGTCTTAACACCTCCTTTCGTCCTAATGTCTCTTAAGTTTCCTGTGGATCAGAGGAGCAAGACTGTGCTGAGGCAAATATCGGAGCACATGCTACCATGAAGGTGACATTCTTACACCCTCGTATTGTCTTTGCCTAGGGAAATTTCCATATTACCGTCACGCTAAAGATCCGCTTAAGATAAAGATCAGATTTGGCTTATTCCTCTGCACTATTTAATGGCTCTGATGAACTGATACGGTATCTTCTATCTCACTCAGACAGCGTGGCAATGCTTGATCCTGAAGTTTTTTTTCCATATACCCACTTGGCTCTTTAAAGTCTGGAGTCAAGACTTTATCTGTTCATACAATACCTTGACAAAGGGTTCTGCTCTGAACTTTTGAAGACTAATGGCTTGTTTGTAGCAATTTGTCATTATCTACAGTGAGGCAATAGGGTGCACCCTCTCATGATGATCTTCGTCCTTTTTTAGTGGTTGTTTCATTGCTGCCAATCCCTGACATATGAAACACCCCCTCACAGCTCTGTGAGCCAATTATGTTACGGTTAAATTGGCCTGTCTAGTGCAATTTCTACGGTACTCTACATAGAAGCTGCATCTAAGCAGCAAATATGCTGTGTGTTTAAACAGACTTTTTTATGTCACACAGAGGCGGACTAAATGTATTTACACAGATTCTTAATCATGTTCAACAGTAATCTCATAGTCGAATATTGATTAGCTCCACATTGTAAAGATGCTGTAGGAGTGCTTTTTCCTAGGTAAATGTCTTTCCTGTGGTGTGAAAGAAATATTATAGAAAGGAGTTTCATTCTAGAATCTGTGGCTTCTGACTTATGTACAACATTACAGTTTAATGTTCTGATTACTGACTAAAACCCACCAGATTTATACTTTATACAGTAACAGGAACCTATAAAAATTAATGGAATATATTTTACCACAGAAAATGACTAATAAAGAAAAAAGGAATTAGCAAAAAAAAAAAAAAAAAAATAGAAAAAGAAACAAAGAAAAAAAGTCCATACTTTTCTTTCCTAGTTTAAAATGTTTTTGCATGATGTCACCACTTGAGGGCCCATCTTATGGTTCACAACAGGGTTTTGTGCCATTCTCAGTTGCTTTTTAAATTCCAATTTAGTTCCATAAAGTTTGGAAAGTAATTTTAAAAACTTTGTTGACAGACTGAGATGGAACAATAGATGGATGGCTTTAGCTATAGATGGGTATACAAAGAGAGAAGTATATAGATAGAAAGATGGATATATAGAAGGATGGACAGACAGACAGACAGACAGACAGACAGACAGACAGACCGACAGATAGATAGATAGATAGATAGATAGATAGATAGATAGATAGATAGATAGATAGATAGATAGATAGATAGATAGATAGAAAGAAAGATAGACAGATAGACAGATAGATAGATTCATTTCTATTCAGTTGTGAAAAATATAATTCAAATTTGCACTCATGAATTGAAAGAGAGCTAATTCTTCAACTGTAAATTTTGTCTAACTCTGGTTCATAGGGGGTCCTCAGGATTAGGTGGCACACCACCGCTTCCTAACACTCCAGTGACTGAATTAGAGATTATTTTATACCTGCTCCATGTCTTAATTAACAAAGGCATAACCTGCTGATTTATATTAGTTATCACACTGATGATCTGTTTAATGATGGGTATTGTCTATTTCAATCACAGCACTTTTCGTTCCTGCGTTTCTCTTTTTAATTTAGATTCCTGACCTTGAAGATTATAACTTTTCTGTCTGTAACACTGGTGCGTATCTGATCATCACAAAAGGACTCACTAACACCAGGTGACTTTGAAATGCTTTAGAAGTTCGAGAGCCATACAGTTGTAAAAGAGATGCAATATCATCAAAACCACAGGTTTGACAGATGAAAGAAATCCAATAAGACAAGTCCTCTTGCATCATTAAACCAAATTACTTTTAATACACACTAGCTCCTCAGGTCAAGTGGGGCTCAGATTGGGTCTGATGAGCCATTAAAGTAACTCTCGTCTTATAGCCGCCTCTGATATGCATGCAGAACAGCCATGTAAAAACTCCATTAAAAGGCATTACGGAGTGGAACGATGCCTAATCAAGCAAGGCTCGAAGGTCTTGCTTAGTGACTTTCTCACCACAGCTTGCAAGCTATACCTGAAACTGCTTATAGGACATTATCATGGAAGCAGGCTACAATTATGGATTCTTCAGTGGGCCATTTCGTCACATTAGAAAAGCACATTTTCTGGATGGGAAGCTGAGTGCCTTCGGAAATAAACACAATCCACTATAAATGATTCTATCTGCGTTCTTTAGATCCTTCTGTCTAGCTTAAAGAAATAGCTTTGATAGCTTAAAGAAATATTACAGTACACTTGTCGGTAATAGGCATTACTATATATACAGTGTGTATATATATATATATATATATATATATATATATATATATATATATATATATATATATATATATATATATATATATATATATATATATATATATATATAATATAACAATATTTGACCTGGGGCCAAATGATTTGCTGATCAGTCCGCTCTTCCCTGAGATCTATGCATAATCCATAAGTGTCATAAACATACTGAAGGACACATATTGCAAATAAATTTATCTTGATCAAGTCTTAAATCATATGTTTCCTTGTTTAGAAGCCTGTGGACTTGATGATTTCACAGCATGGAATCTCAAAAGCCGTCTTTACAATTTTTTTTAAGTTAGTTGCAAGTGTGAATCATGTTGTTGACTCTTAACCTGTCTGCCTTAAATGTAAGTAAACGATCCTTAAGATATATATATATATATATATATATATATATATATATATATATATATATATATATATATATATATATATATATATATATATATATATATAATTTTTTTATAAAAAAAAATGCGGACCACCTCATTACAACTGTTCAGATCCACCAAGTTGAACGGCATCTGTGCACGAGGGAGAACAGACGTCAAAAGCATTGATATGCAGCTCTTGACAGGGTCAGGTGAGGGCTGCCGCCTCCTTGTGAAGATATTTTAATTATCTCTCTGTGGATTTGTGTACAATATTATAAGCTTTGTGAGACTTGCAAGGCAGAGCTCAGATTCAGAAAGCAATAAATGTTTTCATCAGTCCCGCATGGTTACGGGGTCACCTCCGAAATAAGCCTCTGGAAAGATTTCATGAGATGGAAGTTTCAGACAGATACACAACACAATTTCATTAACTGGATTACATACCAACAGCTCTATTTAAATTTTTTTTGAATAATTTATTTAATTTATATGCCTGCTGAAATCATGTTTTTCTTCATTGCAGTTGTTCACTTGGTGTGCTTCTTTGTCAAACTCAGTTAATAATAGTTCTTTGTTACAATTTATCTTCTTCTTTAGAGGGGAAAAACACTGTGCTATGTGTGCCAAACTGACTGACATTTCAGAGCAACCCTATTCTGAATAATATCACAGATTTAATTGACATTTTTTAAATTATGACTAGTTCTAAATCAGCCTGAAAGTAGATTGAGAGTTGGCTCTCATTACTGTTCAAAACAACACTGCATTGTGTTTGACTTTTCAAAAGATATGCAGATTATTTTTGTGCTTGACATTATGCTGCTATTTTCTTTATTAACATGTTTAAGCATTTCTTTCCCTCTCCGTCTTTGTGAATGATGAATAATAAATCTGTGACAAAAGTTGTCCTTAATTAAATGGGTATTTTTACATTTGTTTATTGTGTTTTTAATGAATATGTCTGAGCCAAGGATTTGCAATTACAGTATATTTTACAACACTGTTCTCAATCTTTATTTGTTCAGCATCAGAAAGATGACCTTTTCTTTCTGTTTTTATCAGGATCACAGAACTTGGGTTTTAATATTTACATTAATAGCCACACAAACCTTCAGCTTTTATCTTTGAGAGTTCAGTTTATTGCTCTTATGAAGTATAACAATTAATTTTCTAAATCAAAGACAATGGCCATGCCCCTTTCATGCCTTTGAGGTATTTCCATGATCTCCTTTCATGTTTTTTTCTCTTTGTAAACAAAAGTAGTAAGTAGCTTGCAGTTCAGCACACAGTAAATATGGTCTCAGAAGTGTTCCCTGATGAACTGGTTTGAGTTTGTGTTTGTTCTTGGGACCACTGCAGTCCTAGACTCACCTTTAAATTCCAGAAAAAGACAGCAAGTGTTTTAGCACTAATTCAACAGAATGATTAGCAAGATGAGTATTAGATTAATCTATGCTTAATGTGTTTACTATTCCAGTGCTGCCACAGAAAGCAATGGAAAATGCAGTTTGGTCACCAGTTCAAAAGATAAGGTCTTTCTCCTCGACACCCTGCTTGTGCCTTCTGGTCTGTTCGGCGACGCTGTCAACTCAGTCATCGACAGAGACCAGGAGGCCCGCAGACAAGCGGCAGCATTTCAGCAGTTCCTCCATCGCTGCTCTCTAGCTCCGGGGGCTGCTGAGTGGGAGCAGCCCCCTCCAAGTACCAGCTCCTCGTATAGAGAGGCTCAAAAACAGAGCAGAGGCCAAAGCAATGCTCTTGGTCAGGGACTTCCCAGCCTAAGCAGAATCTGAGGACTGTACTTCAGGCTAGGAGGTCCTCAGCCAAAAAGTCCTGATGCGAGTCAGTCTGGACTTCAGAGGGCAGCCAGCCCCTAATGGGGTATTGCGGCGTACACCGCATCACACGGTGCCTGTCTCGCCTTAGTGCTCTCAGGAGGTCAATCTGCCAACTTTGCCAGAGCTCCAGGGTGCAGTGGCTTCTAGCGAGTGCTGCTCTCACATTCTTCAACCCACGAGCATAGCGGAGCTGAGAAGCTCGCTACCCCTTTGGGGGCCTCTAAAACAGTTAGACCGGTTGCTCAATGCATGTGCTCCGCTTCAGGGTATCGATCTAGCTACCTTAATAACACCAGGGATCAGTCTCTCTAGAAATTCTCTGATTCCCTTAGTAGATTATTTAGCAGTGTGGAAACTACTGCCAAATGTATCTCAATAAGTCCTGCACACGTTAGAAAAAGGCTTTCAGAAAATCGCATTTAGTTCTGCTCAAGATTCAACAGGGTTATTCCGACGTTGGTCTGACCCAAGCAGGCTCTAGCTGTGGAACAGGACGTGAACACCATAGTAAGGAAGGATGCATTTCATAGTTCCAAAAAGGGATGGGGGGTTGCATCTGATCATAGATCTGCGTCAGTTAAACTGCTCAGTCATGCAACTGAAGTTCAAGATGCTCACCATCAAGCATGTTGTATCTTAAATCAGGTCCGAGGACTGGTTTGTCACAGTAGATCTTAAAGATGTATACTTCTATGTCTCCATCCTTTGGAAACACATGAAGTTTTCTGAGGTTTGCTTTTAGGGGCAAAGCATACCAATATTGAGGAATTCTGTTCGGCCTTGCACTCTCACCCTGCACATTTACGAAGTGTGTGGATGCTGTTCTGGCTCCACTTTCAAGCAGTTTCAGAGATTGCTAGGTCTGATGGCAGCTGCGTCCAACATGAAAGCTCTTGGCCTGCTGTACATGAGGCCCCTACAGTGGTGGATTTTTCCCAAGGGGGAATCCAGTTCGAATTATCAAGGTCAAGTGGAAGAAACCTTTGTATACATTCCTGGTTATCTCAATATGGGAGCAGACAGGGGCAGGGGCCCAGGGAATGGATGCTTCACCCCGAGGCGATGAAGCAGATATGGAGAGTTTGAGCAGGGTACAATAATTCACCCCCACCCAGAGCTGTAAAAACTGTGGGTGTGGCCTTTGAGGGGGCACAGCTCATAGCATCCTGTCTCTCAACCGAGGTTGTTGACACCATCCTCCAAACTAGAGCTCCCCCAATGAGGAAACTTTATGCCATGAAGTGGAAGCTCTTCACCTCATGGTGCAGAGACCGCCAACTTGACCCGGCATGGCCAAAGCATCTCTAGCTGCAGGCCTTCTGCCCTCCTCCCTTCTGGGAGCCTAACCAGAAGAAGCTTAATTGTATGTGTCCAGTTTGAGCGTTGGACACATACATCCACAGAGCTGCCTTTTGGAGAAAGACGGACCAACTGCTTGTGTGATATGGTCCCCCCAAAAGGTTGTGTTCCTGTAACTAAGCAGACCCTTAGTCGTGGGATAGTTGAGGCTTTCAACCTGCCCTATGAGTCCTATGATCTCCCCTCGCCGATGGCAGTCAAGGCTCACTCACGCGGTATGGTGGCCTTCAAGGCCTTCTTAGCAGGTGTATCCATGCAGGACATCTGCAACACTGAGGGATGGTCCATGGCCTCCACCTTTGTGAGGTTCTATGGCCTAGATATGCAAACCACTCTGGGCTCTTCTGTTCACTTAGCTGTGCTCTTCGGTTACACACTAGGCAGAGATGTGGAAGTCTGGTGACGTGGGCACCTCGTTCCCTATAGTGTTCGATGCAGCTCGAGTTCCTGAATAGGAACATCTCAGGTAATGTAGTGTCTCGAAGACATACTCCCGGCCCTCCTGCCAGTGCTTGCTCAATTCCTAGAGGCTAACGCCAGCACTGCCGCACATGCTTTTAAGCTTCCTGGTCGATGACGTCACCGGGCTATGACGTCTTGACTTTCCATTGGACTGATTATACATGTGATTCAGAGCGTGGTCATGCAGAGGGCATTGCCCATAGCATTCACCGCAGCATCATGTTCCCTCGAGGAACCATGGTTGCATACATAACCTGAGACATTTTTTTGCGAATAACCTGAGACATTGTTGGAGAATATGCTTAACCTCTTAGCCAGCACCCTGACACCCTCGTCCTGAAACAAACTCAACTTGCACATGTCAGTGTTTATGAATAGATTAAATGAAACGGGACAAATTTAATCTTGACAAACTATGTATCATTATAAAGATCTAAGCCTCAAGCATCGACGACAGATCGCTGTTTTTCAAAGGAAAGCTTATAAAGACTGTAGTTGCTACATCTGTGTAAGCAGTACACATAAAAAAAAACAAAAAACATGAACATTAGAAATGCTGTACATACCAGATCCGTCGTAATAACGAGTCATAAACACTTCCACAGCTGTAAATCCCGGATTAGTTAGAAAGGTAAGGGTCCACTGAACGACATCTCATGAAGCACGCCCTTACGAAAATTAACCATGGTTTTACTACAAATAAAACCAAAAAACCATGGTTACTGTTGTTAAACCATGGTAACCACAAATTAACCATGTTTTTGCTATATTAACCATAGTTTAACCATGGTATTTGTAGTAAATCTGTGGTTTTACAAATGGCAGTCAATACGCCAAAAAACTACAGTTTTACTATAATAAACTACAGTTTTACTATAATAAAACCATGGTTATTTTTCGTAAGGGCGTTTAGTCCAACGAAGCAATAACATTGTAAAATGGATCATAATTCCTTTGTTAACGTTTCAGTTAGGGCTGTGCAAAAAAATCAAATGCGATTTTCATGCACATCTCATCAGTAAAGACGCTCCTGTAACTAGAAGTATATCTCCAGCATGTGTGTTCAGATCAGGGTTTCCAGGTTTTCACAACAAATCATGCCCAGTTACTTCTCAAAACTGGTCCAAAACTAGCCAAAATCGTGTTTCCAGGTGGTTCCCGATAACAATTTTTTTTTAAATTTTAAGTTTTATGGCATGGTTGCCTTGGTAAAATTTGCATTTTAGGGGCTAAATATCACGTTATTGGCAGGGGCGTCGCACCCGTGGGGGATGTGGCACGTCCTGATTTTGCCAAGTTCGAAGTGTTCCTAGGTCAACATATTTTGTTGACCCTGGAACAACATTTTACTCCAAAAATATATTCTTAACCATATCCCTACACCTAAACCTAACCTTAACCATGAGTAATCCCTAAAATCAGAGGAAATGATAGATGAATGACACTGATGTACAAGCACCAAACACTGATTTTAAGCGTAAACTTCACAAAATCTAAAAACTGGTTCTTCAAATCTGATTGGTTAATCACAATGTTGTTCCAGGGTCAACAACGATGTTGTCCCAGGAACATGTCTCACTTGGTAAAATCAGGTTCTGCGGGGATGTGGGGGTTTTAACACCCACACTTTTCCCGGTGAGAGGGTTCGACACCCGCACATTTTCTGCAGTTTTTCCGCAGTTTTGCACAAACGCCTTACTACAGTCGTTCCTCCGTTACTCTGGCCTCTCTGTGTCTGCGCTGGCCGCGGCTGCCTCCTCCCCCCTCCCTCTCAAACTTGACACCGGCTTTGAGTGTGATCGGCTGATGATTGGCTGTTCTGCCTTAAGTCCCGCCTCTCTTGGGGTGTTATCGGTCAGCTCGTGCTGAGGAGGCGGGAACTTATGGTTATTTACATCCCCCTTATCCAGGTACTTTGAATGAGTGTTTATGCTTTAGAGGTTTTTAAATAAGCTTGATATGTGTTTGGGAAGATGTTCTGTTAATCGTTTTGTTGACATGTCGAGTGTTTTCGGTATTATATTTCGTTTTTTAGACTAATGCTAATTGCTATTATTGGGATATTGTTTGCATACCTGTTGAAGAACTATGAAATAAAAGTGTTTATTATTTTAATGTTTAAAAACAGTAAATTGTTACATTATTTATTTCACCAGAGAAAAAGCTTTGTGTGGGCGTTTTTTTCTCCCCTTTTCTGATTTTGCGTTTTTTTCTCCCCTTTTCTGATTTTTTTTTCCTTTTCTTTTTTTTTTTTTATGTAGGATTATTTTTTCCCCAACCCTTTTTAAGCCCTGCATTTTGTACCCCTCTGTCAATCAATGTGTTCATAATTTTTATTGTTTATAAACAAACCACATCCACCCCCCACACTTTTGAAAAGCTTGCTACGCCCCTGGTTATTGGTATTGTCGCTTCGACCCGCGGACATGAAAAACAACCACAGACTTGGCAACATTGGTTGGCATTTACTACACAGAGCCGTAATTCACTGACAATCTACACAAAATCGATTTTAAAATCGGTGGCGATTCTTTGTCAATTTTGAAAGGGATTTTGTGTTAGTTGTCGGTAGACTACGGCTCTGTGTAGTAACTGCCGCTCCACCTGAACCAGTGTTGCCAAGTCTGCGGTTGTTTTCCATGTCCGCAGTTCAAAGCAGCCCCAATACCAATAACATGATATTTAGCCCCTAAAATGCTAATTTTACCAAGACAACCATGGCAAAAAAAAAAAAAAAAAAAACCCGGGAAGCAATTTTTTATTATTATCTGGGAACCTCCTGGAATCGCGATTAGTTTTGGACTAGTTTTGAGAAGCAACAGGGCAGGATTTGTTGTGAAAACCTGGCAACCCTGATCTGAACACACGTGGTGGAGATAATACTTCTAATTAAAGGAGCGTCTTTACTGATGAGATGTGCATGAAAATCGCATTAAATTTTTTGCACAGCCCTAGTTTCAGTTCTTAAGCGACAGAACTGTTTGTGTCCATTATGGAATAACTCATGGTCGGAAACTGTGTCTTGGTACCCAGCAAGCAATAGCCGTCATTTCAACGTCTGGGTTAAATATAGACCAGATATAGTCCGGCTATGTGTAACCCACTTTTAGCCCAAATAACATTTAATCTGGATAAATGTATTTTTTTTGCAAAATAACTTGTGAGATGTATGATATTCCATCATGTACGCAGAGTCTAACGTGATTACAAGTTGTTTGGTTTACTTTATTTTACATGTTATATGTGTAGGCTGTGCGTAGCCACGATTTAGCTCGTATTCAGACCCGGCTATTGTAGCCCACTTTTTGTCAAAACTGATTAATTGTATTTTTTTGCCAGGCAGTGCATGAAATGGTTAATATTCAATCATGTTCGCATTGGTATGATATCAAGGTTCAATACGTCATTTCACGGCATGGTAGATCACGATTTAGCTCCGAATTGGACGGGCTATATGCGGTCTGCTTTAGCCCACCTGGCGAAATTATTGCAATCTGGGCTCAGATTTAGACCAGCGACCTAAAATATTAGTCTTTGAAATGTTTTCGCTTACACAGCTTAATATATATTTTCTGTCAAACATTCATACACAATCTACGATAAAAAATATCTAATCAAATGCAATTGCATTTCCCAACCGCTAGATGGCACAATTGAAACACTACTGAGACATGTCTACTGGAACTAATGCCATTGCGTGACTAGATCACTTAAGCCAAATCTCGCGATAAACATTTCCGCCATTTTATTTTACACGAGGCAGCTGTCGGAGAGCAATGGGTGAGCAACAGTCTGAGTGAAAACCTTCACATTTCTACTTCGATCTTGTAAGTATGCGTGTTATTTTTGATATGTTTATTGTTTAAATTAGTTAGTTGTTATAATGTGTAGAAACCATGACATTTTAACATTAACATTGCAGAGTACTACTTTTCTCCAAAAAGTTAACGTTACCTTCCACGTGTTATTGCAAATTCAATGAATGTGGTAAGCATGAAACTATGAAACTTATCATTACTATTTTTTTATTATTATAAAGATACCAGTATTTATTTGTATTTAAATTAGAGTTGATTTAAAGCAAATTCTGTAAGTACTTTACATAAAATTTAACAGCAGCATAGTGCAACATGAAAAGAAATGTAAAAAAAAAAAATCCTCTCCATTTAATAAAAGGTAGTGGCAAACATAAAGTCTTTAAACTTGTTTGTAAATAATTAAACAGTTTTCAGTGAATTTGTTTCAGATATAAATTTGAATGCTGCTTCTCCATGTTTTGTTTTGACTTTGGAGATATAAAAGTAGCTGGCTACTGTCCCAGATGTCCTGAGAGGTCTGCTCTGGATGGTTCATAGTGCATCAGAAGATTAGAAATTTACTTTGGCCTTAAAATGTTAATTTAATAACCAACTGTAGTTGTTGGATATTAATTTTTTGACAGACAGATAGCCAGTGTAAAAACCTCAGAACTGGAGTGATGTAATCCACTTTATTTGATTTAAAGACACTGTTTATTGGAAATTATCCTGCAATCAGTCAACAAAGTACAGCAATTGAATATACAGAACACTTGTCAGTGACTACCATTAAATGTCTTGTTACCAACATTCATCAAAATATATTTTTTTGTGTGTGTTCAACAGAAGAAAGCCATACAGGTTTGGAACCAAGTGAAAGTGAGTAAATGATTACATGTTGTTGTTTTTTTTATTTTTTTTTTTTTTTTAAGTGAACTACGCCTATAAGTATTTTTTATGTTTATTAGAGTTATATGAGTAAGTGATAAAGAATGATTTATAATGATAGTTCACTTTGAAATTAAATTTTGATATGTTTAAGCTTACCTTATGGGCATCCAAGATGTAGGTGTCTTTGTTTCCGCAGTAGTTTCAATTTTTATATTTTTAGGTCAAACTGTTCTTGTCTGTCAGTCATATAATGCAGGTCTATATGGTCACCACCTGAAAGAGCATGCACAGAGAAGTCCAAATTAAACAATTCCCCACCATACACACTGATAGCCTAAGACACGAAACGAGCGGTTTGTGTCAGAAAACGAACAGTATTTATATCGTTTTACCTCTTATAACACAGCCACGTCGAAGTGATCTGAGGGCGCGCGTGCTTCGCATTCTGGGCTGGCTTAGTCTAAGTGCGGCGCTTGCGCAAATTAAGCCAGAACGCGGACGCATCACACACCTGGAAGCACGCGAGCCCTCATATCACGTGGACGTGGCTGTGTACAAGAGGTAAAAACGATATAAATACTGTTCATTTTCTCACACAGACTGCTCGTTTCGTGTCTTAGGTCATCAATGTGTACTTACGATGGGGAATTGTTTAATTTGGACTTCTCTGTGCATGGCCTTTTTAGGTGGTGACCATAGACCTGCATTATATGACTGACAGACAAGAATAGTTTGACCTAAAAAATTGAAACTACTGCGGAAACAAAGACACCTACATCTTGGACGTCCTTAAGGTAAGCTAAAACATACCAAAATTTAATTTCAAAGTGAACTATCCCTTTAAACTTGAGGGAAGAACTAAAGTAGAAATGAAAATAAAATCTGTTTTCACCTTCATTAGAATGATAATTTAAAAACAATAGTGTATTTCAGTTTCAAAACACATTATGGTAGTAGTCAGACATGTCTTGGGATAACAGTGTTACATAATCAGTTATAATGTTAATTTTATTTCCATATTCAGAAGTTATGGATCCCAAATATCTAAGAGAATGGCGTCGCTTGAGAGATCGAGTTAATGCTCTCGCTGAAAATTAATAGGTCATTTTCATTGCCATTTAAGTGAAATTACAGAACTTGCATAAATGAGCTTGATAAAAATGAACATTCGAGAAGAAAATTTCAGATATATATGTATATGTGTGTGTCTATATAGCCTATATATGTGTGTATATATATATATATATATATATATATATATATATATATATATGTATGTATATGTGTGTATGTGTATATATATATATATATATATATATATATATATATATATATATATATGCCTTGTACAGAATTGTTCAATACGCGTATCGTTACACGCCGTATTGCATCACCACTAAGCGAGCAAAAATGTTCAATTATTGATATTAATTATAATATTGATATAAATTATTGTCTATATTGATATAAATTATATAGTCTCAATCTATATTCTGTTAACTCTATCTATTAAATCATCCTAGCAAAAGTGATTGACTAATTAGTTAAAAAGGATTGTCAACAATGTTTTTTTTTAACAATAATTCTTTCCTTTTTCTCATTTGGCAGACGCAGTGATGACCAGCTTTCCATCAGCTACGGAATGTGAAATAAAAAATGCTATTTCTAATCATTTCAAACAAGCACCAGGGAGGGCAGGGGGTGGGGGTTATGGATCTAAAGTAAACAGTTAATTCTTAAAAATTAATTGTTTTACATATTTTTCCAATGTTTTATTTGTTAATTTTTATGTTTGAATGTTGTCCAAGTTGTTGTTGTCTATATAATTGTTCAAAATAAATCCCTTTATATTCAATTAGTTTGGATGGATTTTCATTTATGAGAACCTGTTATATTTGAGTGAAAAGAATCCTTATGCCTCTTTTTGTTGTCTATTACATGTATATGTAGTGTAATGGATGACTAGTCTATTCTTGGGCTATGGTTAGACGTCTATTAGATTTTCACTGACAGCCCAAAATCAGCCTTGTTTTAGCCTAGACCCATATTGCCTGTCTATTAGACGTATGTAGTTGTTTAGCGGTCTAATTGATGACTAGTCTATTCTTGGGCTATGGTTAGATGTCTATTGGACGTATAAATATAGTCGTTCAATAGCTGTCTTATTGTCTATTCTTGGGCTATGGTTAGACGTCTATTAGACGTATATATGTAGTCATTTAATAGCTGTCTATTCTTGGGGTATGTTTAGACGTCTATTAGATTTTCACTGACAGCCCAAAATTAGCCTCGATTTAGCCTAGACGTCTCGGCTGTGTTTAGACGGCTATTAGACGTCTATTAGACGCAAAATTGCTTGCTGGGTAGTAAAAAAACAGCATGGTTTTGCAGTGTACAGTGTCACAAACAGAATGAAATGATCCACAGGAAAATAGAATGAAAGAAAGATAGGCGAAAGATAGTGTATTTGAATTTTGGCGTTCTCTCCTGAGAGCTTGTGACTCGCTCTGATGCACCTGTCAGCTGATGGAGGCGGAACTTATAGTGATCGCCTTTTTCTTTTTGTTTGTTTTATTTCTCAACAGTTTTTATATATGTGAGAGTGTGTTTTATGTTGAATGTGAATGTATCTGCATGATTACCATCTGTTTGAGTGCACATCAGCCCGAATCAGCTCGCTATTACTGCATGACCACGGCTATCAAAGTGAACATGTCTATATGAATAGAGAGAGTGGATTATTGACTTTATGGCGCATTTGTGTTATTACCATTTGTATAAGTGGCCATCAGCACATCAGCACTTATTTGCATCATAATTCATTGTAAATGCTGCATTTCTAGCAATCTCAGGATTTTCTGTAATTGGCAAACAAAGTTAAATCTTTTTTTTTTTTTCTTATTATTCTTATTTTTCTTACTCAAATTATTCTTATTGTATTTTTCTAGTGCTCAAATAAATCACTTATATGATGTTTAAGTTTCTGTCTAGTGTTTTATAATTTAAAAAACTATGCAGCGGTATGTTTACTGACTAAATAGTTTGAAGAAGCATATTTGAGCATATTTGGGGGGGTGGGGAGTCTAGACATAGTCTCAGAAAAATATTTGCAGGTGTGGTAAAAAAAAAAAATCACTTTCAGCAAAAAAAATCAAAAAGGCACTTCAGTGTCTATAACTTTTAATATTTTTGAGCATTCTCAAATCTGGTTAATAAAAAGTAAAGCCCAAAGTGTCTTCTTCCCAAAGACACCAAAATTATGTTTGTAAAACACTAAAGTAGGAAACCGTTACAATTTTAAGTTAGGTATAGCACTTTCAGCTGTGAGTCCCATAATGGGGCTAACAATTAAAGGGGCTGTTCTTTTTAGCTGTTATAAAAGAGCACCCTTCGCTACTTCTCTCTTCCGTAAGGGGATGCTGCCCCCACTCACCCCATGCACTTCAGAAGGTCTTTGCTTAAACCTATCAGGGTATTGGGACTGCCTTCTTGCTTGAGGCTTATCTAGTGTCCAGTATCATATTGTGCTATACCTGCCTTGAAAAGTCCTATAGAGGAGAAAAAAACCCACTTCTTTCCGGAGGTTGCTGCTTCAGTCAGCGATGGCTCGAAATTACAAATTATGGTATACTGAGACCTGCATACTTGAGTAGCCCCTGTTAAGACTGTTTGGTTTTGTTTCCATGGGAGAGTGTGCGCTTTGAGCATATAAAGGTACACTAAATTTTCCCTGCTCAGTTAAACTAAATCTTAATACTGTCATGATTAAAGAGAAAAGTGAAAATGAAGGAAAGTGTTATTGTGGTAAACATTTAAGGTTGGCTTACAATGCATACAATCTTTATTTAGGGTTCCCCAGCATTAGGGAAGGCATTATTGGGATTATTATTAATCACACATGGCGTCGAATGCTACAGACTGGACTCTCTCGAATATCGTCATCATAAACAGCGGAAACGATGTAAACAATAATTAATTTGTGGTGTAGTCCGCGAGATGCATCAGTCAGTAATCAGGAATGTTTGTTGCTCGGTTCTGTACATTTAAATCCTAAATGGTTTAGCCATCTTGTTTTATGGTACTAAAATTACCTATTGAAGGATGTATGAATATGACATGTCATTCCCCCAACAAAAATATAATTGACATTAATTGTCATTGTGACTAAAATCTAAGGACATTTAAATGTAAGGACTTTCAAACAAACTGTTTGTACGGGTACAAATGCGCCACCTGCTGGCAATTTGCTGATTTTTGCATAGAGCAATGCAAATTTCTAATGTGCCTTATAAAATCCAAACGATTTACAAAGTAAGGTTTGTCTGTTATATCTGTGCATGTGCTTACCTAAGGTAAGAGTATGTATTTAAAAGGTAATTTACCCAGTCGCAAAGTGCTGGAAATTGAAATGTCCTTGGAAGTGAATTTTACTTTGGAAGGTGTAAGAACCCTGGTGTACTATTCTCTGAACAACAGGGGGCGACGAGGAGTAATCATCCTCTAAAACCATAGGGAATCACTAGTGAGAAGTTACTAGGCGTTTCTCAGTGTCAAGGATACTTCCTTGGCAGGACTGATCCTTCCAAGTCACTTCCTTCAGACGCTAGGCGAGACTCCTCTTCGCATTCGGAGAACACGTGAATGGAACAGGCTAGCAAGTGCACGTAATTGCTTCATTACGTCAGTGAAAAGGTCCGTTTGAATAACGCTGTGAATGGTACCATTAAATTACTTTGGACAACTTAACTAGTTATTTATAAAAGAAATGCCGATGAAGCAACCAATTGTTGAATGACAGGTCCGGCTCAGTTAACCATTTGTATTTGTATAATTTACAATATCAATACGGTAGTGATTTGTACTGGCATTCAAACATCAAACTTTACTTATATTTACTACTGTTATAACAAATGTTTGGTAACGTAAATAAAACCCGTTAACGCTCCGACATTTTTGCATTTTCGAACTAACGTTAGATAGAAAAGCTGCGCGCATAGGAATGTGGGTGATTTAAGAGCGCGAAGGACACACATATGCATCCTTTCCTGTGTATGGGATATTCTTCGAACGAAGGACTCACTCCTTGGTTGAAATTCAGAGGATCCTCGACATTGGAACAGTCCTTCGACGGATGTCGATTACGTAGCATCCTCGAAATACTGGCTTCCGAGGATCCTTCCTTGACATTGAGAAACACCTACTGTCTGCATCCGATACTTATTCAGCTGACTCGCTGATGAGCGGCAACCTCCCGCTCTCTCTCGTGAAGCCAACAAAGAAGTGATTAAAACTGTAATTCATCGACTGGCCGCTTGAGGCTGGCTGCAACAGGGAGTCAGTCCCACAGACTCCCCATGTTAAAATCCTCAACTTTACAGCAAACAAACAAAACATGTTTACTGGTTCAAAAAATAATTTTGATCTATATAGATAATTTTGCCTTTCATGACAACTGTGAAGGGGTGGATTTTTTTTTTTTTTTATAACTCAGCCGTTTAAATTATATTAAGCCTTAAAGTTCTGCATAATAAAGGGCGTGGTCACTTGAGTGACAGGTGGATTGCCTCTGCTGATAATGCTGTTGTGCTAGGTGGGCGTAGCTTCAGCAACCAAGTCCTGCCTTTTGCCCATTTTCGATTGTCTGGGAGAGCTGCGTGGGCTGACGCGCTGCCAAGATGGCGACTGGCTGCTCTGCACACTTTGAGCTTCAAAAACACTTTTCAGGAGTCTACGGGTGACAACACAGACACTACGTCTATGTCTCTATACAGTCTATCCTTGTTGAGTATCAGGCAATGACTTGCAGGCAGCCTTTTTTGCACGAAGTCACCTCATGATCTGATTTTGGACAGGCTTCTGAGCCAGAGTAATGGTATACTGCATGATCTACAGCTAATAGAAAGTTTGGTGATGACCAAGTGGATTTTTACTAAAATAAACAAAAAATAAAAATAAAATAAAAAAAAATTAATTAGGGACTGCTGTTTACTCCCGCTGGAGAGAACACCCTTGCTGCTATAACCACAAGGGCTTGCTGTTCTATCCCTCAGTGAGGGACGAACGCCCCTCAAAAAGGAAAAGGGCCTGCTGTTTTCTCCCGCTGGAAAGAACACTCTTTGCTGCTTTGACTGCAGGGGCCAGCAGGGGATGAACGCCCCTCGCTACTTAAATTAAAGAGGGGACTGCTATTTCTCTCCCTCCTTTCGAGGGGAGAATACCCCTCTGCTAGCCAGTAGCTTGCATTAAGAATATCTTAATAACATGGTCTTTTCTCTTTTGCAGGAATGGAACAAGGATGGTTTTGGGGGGCTTTTCTTCAGGCAGTAATGCCTCTCATTATGTTTGGAGGGGTTGTTTAAAAGTTCAAATTCTTTTAGCTACCTTCTAGTTGATCTTTTGAGTAGGAACTATCCAACAATCAAGTGATCAATTCATTTATCTTCCTTGTTTTCTTTTCTGCAGGTTTTCTGATTATAGTGACCTGGTTGGGAACATTTTGCTTAGATCCTAATGATGGAGGCTTTCTTGGGTGAGCTGGTGCTGACGGCATGCCTGTGAATCATTGATCTTCCATTGTCCTCATCCAGGTTACACTAACATGTTCATTCATCTCACTTTACTTTTCAGCTTTTTAAAAAATAATTGTGTTTTACAATAGTCATTTTTTGCACTTCCATTTCCAAATGATAGTATTAAGCAGTAAAACAATGCTGATACTGGAGCAAGCCATGCATTTTATTGGTGAATATCGCTGATAAATGTCAAGTACTAATTTAACTGGCAATATTGTTTCTCTCCTTTGGAGTATTTTTTTTATTTCATTGTTTTTAAAGCAAATATTGCTAAAGCCTGGTAGAGGTTAGATTGATGACCATAGTGTAAATACTTTGAACACTCGTTTCTGATTTCACAGATAATTAAGTATCATCCTATACTAAAACGTGTTTGAGCTTGTCCTAATTGAACTAAGGCCTAATTAGGCTTTACCTAAACCCTTTCTCTGAAACTAGCCCCAGACTGTTTGCCAGAGTATAGCCATTTATATTTATGCATTTGGCAGACACGAAAGCAATTACATTACATTGCATCCAAAGTGTATATGAAGGTATCAGTCAATCAAATTAAAGCACATTTAAACTCAACCAAGGTTGACCATAGTGCTTCACAAAGAATAAAAGAAACACTATTAATTACATAAAAGGATAAAAGAACAAAAACATGCAGTAAGCATTCAACAGAATATAACAGGAAACCCGCGATTAACATGCTAAGGACTGTTTTTTTTTTAAGTTTAATTTTAGCAACTATGAGTTGGCCAAGCTTACAAGAGCTCAAGTTTCTAGAAAGAGTATACGGAAGCAATAAATCAGTAATCAAGTATTGAGATGCTATATTATTGAAGGCTTCATAGAAAAGGTTATATACTACTACTAAATACTAAATTTACTAAACTACAGTTATATGGTCAAATTTTTGCTTCCCTTTGAGTAGTCTAGCAGCTGCATTTTGAACCAACTGAAGATGAGAAATGGAAGCCTGAGTAAGTCCATAATACAGCGGGTTACAATAATTAATCCAAAATTTTACAAAGGCATGGAAGCTGTTTCAAGATTTATCCTACATAAAAAGGGCATAACTTTATTGATAAGGCTAAATTGGTAAAAACATGACTTCACAACAACTAAAACCTGTTTGTCAAACTTTAAACTGGAATCAAATATGATGTCCAAATTCCTGACACACTGTGTATTATATGAGACAAGGAAGCCAAGATGAAAATCAAAATCCCATTATACTTAGGACCAATGCATGAGCTCATGCATTCCCTAGGTATGGGACACATGACCATGGCATTGCTAGTGCCATTCAGGACTGTTTGAGTGAATAATATTTTGAGATTGCTTTCATTATTTGAGACTGATACTGCATATTTCCTGAATAGTCCTCCTTATCTATAGTGTATGTAAACAGTAGAGAATGGTGCTAAGAACACCAAGGTCATGGGTTTGATTTCCAGGAAATGCATTCACTGACGAATTATATACCTGTTTACCTGTGCAATGTTAGTCAATTCAGATAAAAATATCTGACAAATGCATAAATGTATAATATATACATATATAAGTAAGCTAGTTTTTCATTCTAGCGTTGCCAAATTGTCTTAGGTCAGTGTTGCCCTTATGAGTGCTGTTCTTGGCTGTTCTGAAAAGTGCTGTTTACAGCGTTCTCTGAAATACAATGCCATCTCAGCAGTGGCTGCAGCATCCCGGCCTTGTGTGTGTGTGTGTGTGTTAACTGATATCCTCCTAGATTCAGCCATTACACCCCAAACAACAAGGCTTCAACATAACCAACAAAGGTCTAGACAGAGAATGTAAAAGATCTTCTGCTCATTTTTTTTTTTTATCTCAAGACGCTAAAAGTATATGAGAGCCCCACTGCAACAATCTCAGACAGACTGATGTCCTTACACAAGGAGAAAGACGTTTGCTGCTGAGACATTTAACATCTGCTGATAGCGAGAGGTAGTCTGATATGTCTGACATGCTGATCCATTACCACAGGTCATGACATCCTTTGACCACCTTTCTGCATTTTCTCAGGTATTTCAGCTGCAATGATATGAGCTCCTGACATTCATAAAACAGAGGAAAAAAATAATACTAAAATACCCTTTTCCTCAAGTTAAGCAGCACAGTATTTTGATTCTTGGAGCAAAGGTCTGTCTAATATGTGTTGCCATGAGGCAGGCTGATAGATGAACAGATGGGAGCAGTTATTTTTAGACCCCATTATCACAGTCCATCAAACACTCATTTATGCCACATGCAATAAGATAAAGCAAAAATGCCCCCGTCTCCGACCCTAAGCCATAGCTAAACCTTAGATGCATTTTTACAGGCTTCTTAACCTTTTACATTTGAAGGCAACTAAATCTGTTTACACTGGTTGGCTCCGGTCACTGCTCGTGCCCGTGTTGTTGCTGTGCATTGTATGCTGTGTCTCTAGGGACAGTGAGAGATGCTGAAATGCCTCCCTGACATTTACTGAAGGATCATACTCTGGGAGGATATGCTCTGCTTTTGTCAAACGAGGTTAAAACCCATTGACATTTTGCAGGCCGCTGGATACCATCTGTGGTGGTGGTCTCTCGCTGATCTCTCTCTCTCTTTCCACTCCGGGTTAAAAACACAGTGACATTTGCCCAGCATGTCAAACACTTGCCTTTCGCCCCTTACCTCGTGTCCATTTCAAACATCCGTGGTATATGAAGTAAGAATCTAATCTTTCTTACTTCACAGTGTTACTTTTCACTTCATAGTGAGAGGTTTGGGTTTTTTTCACTGCCACAAGCATGAAGATATAATTGGGAGCAAGTTAGCTGGAGATCTCTCTTTCCAGGAGTTCCCAGGCTCAAACAAAGCTGAGAGCGCAATATTTCATCTTTTCCTGTCAGGTCAGCGGTTTCTGAACACCCAAATTTATCCACAGACTTGTAAAACAGGTTTTCTATCTTAGTTTAATCTAAAAGCCTCAAACTGTGTGAATCATTCAAACCAGAATGAAGCATCCTCATGTGAATAATATCAGTAAACATTAGTCTAAGACAGTAATTCCCAACCAGTGGTATGTCTGTCCCAGGGGGTACATGGAAAGATTTTGCTAAACAGAAATTAAGACTTGCATTTTTTTCAATGTTTTATATTTATGCTCCAATATATTAATTCATGTAGGAGCTGGGTGGGTGAGGAAAAGGACATATTGTATAGTCAGCCTTACTTAGTCTGCTGCCATTGCAGCTCAGAACCGGATAAGTGGAGGAGGATGGATAGATGGATACATGAACGCTCAATCATACACATTATAAAAGCAGTGTTTAAATACATTTGACTTTTCTTGTATAATATCCTTAGGAATAATGTCTGAAGAATAGTGTCACTCAGTTTCACTGGAAAAAAATACATAAATAATCTGAACAAACTGAGTCTGATTAATGTCTTTCTATTAGATTATAGAAAGGCAACTTTTTTATATGAGGGAAATTGACCGAGTTTATCTATTGTTTACTGATGTCAAAATACAAAAAATATGTATAAAATACAGAAAAAAGTAAAATATTATTACTTATTATTACTTTTTTTCATTTGACTTTAATGTTATGAGACAATAATGATATGTAACAATAGATAATTATACATCTCCCATATAGTGTTTCAAGTAAGGAGAATAATATAAATATTGAATGTAGTATGACCAAGAAAACTTTTGGTTTATTGAAAGTCATTTCTTCATTCTATTCTATTTTTTGACAATGGGTTTGTTACTCAGAGGTATTGGGCAATAGAGGGATATAGTGATTTCTACAGTTTAATTACAGAAATAAAACAAAATAACATGTTTAAAGTTATACATTTTCGTAGATGAAACCCACTTGACATTTTTTTGCTACTGTTCAAAAGTTTAGGGTCAGATCTTTGGAGGCATTTATTTAATAAAAAATATTAAAATGTACGATTTTTCCTTATTACCCCAGTCTTCAGAATCACATGATCCTTCAGAAATCATTTTAATATACTGATTTTCTGCTCAAGAAACATGTCTTATTATTTTCAATGTTGGAAACAGTGATACTTTTGTTCAGAACTCTTTGATGAATAAGACGTTCAAAAGTACAGCATTTATTTGAAATAGATTTTTTTTGTAACCATGTAAAATTCTTTATTTGGTTTAAAAATTACTAATAATATAAGTGATAATGCTCATTCTAAGTTTGGTTTTGCTGAAGTAATGCCTTACTGATGGGGCTGTAATAGTATAGATAAAAAGTTGGAAAACACTGATCTCGCACATTCGGCTGTCCCACATATGCAGTATTTGTTTGGAACATTTTAGCCAAGACGTTAAAAAGCTTGCCTAATATTTTAACCAATTAAAACTGAACAACGCCTATGCATCACTGGTTACTTGTTACAGTCCAAAACGGTTGCTTAGGCATATGCGTGTTTGATTTGATGCAAATGTTTTGCCCCATGGTGAATCTAGCTGTACACAGGAGGCCTGGCATCCTGCTGATGTGTAAGCAGGATTAAACAGTGTTTGCAGAATTATGGGGCTGTTCCCTGCCCTGAGAATCCTGCGGAGAGAAAGAGAGAAGCCCATGGAAGAGCTTGGTATTGTCACTCTAGTGTGGTGATGAATGGGAGCAGAGCACTGTTTAATTGATCTACAAGCTGTGCTGGGCAGCGGGGAGGCCTGTGCCTTCAGGCAGACCGACACTCTAAATGTAACGCTTGCATGAATTAGTCCTTGATGCCACTTCTCTTCTACTCTTGATTCTCTAGTCCCTGATTCTCTCATGTTTTCCTCCTCATTTAAAAAGAAATAGGTTTGTAGAGAAATAAAAAGTGAAGACTTTTTAGCTTAATTCTTCCACTTAATTAATTTAAATAAATACTAAACTAAAAATGTGTAGTTAACATAACAAATCTATTTTCAGTCTAACAGTTGCCAATTTAGATTAAGCACTTCTCTGAAGATTTCTCGAGTTGATTAAGCTTAAAAAGAGTTCTATTCAAATTGTTCTCCTAATTTACATAGTTTTAACATTTTCAGTGTGCTTTATCTTGCTTTTAACACAAACAACATCAATACTTGGGGGTTCGACTTCACAAAATAATAGGCCATCGTTACTAAAAGTGATAACAAAACCAACAGCAGTTTAAAAAATAGTCAAATGTTTTAAATAAAGCAAACTCATTAATTACTCATGCCCCAGTGCATGCTGGAAAGAGGATGAATAGGACCACAAAACCATTTATTTATTTTTATTTTTTACCTTTATTACTTGGAATAACTGATTTCATCATTGTAATGCCTAATTGATTGGTCGTCATAATTAATAATTTATGTGCTTGGTTTTTCTTTTAAATAAAAATATGCATTAATCCAACCTGATATGCTTGTTCTTAGGAAAATTATAATATATTGTAATAAAACTGAATTTTGAAAGAGATTCTTAGTAGCTGAGTATATACCAAACAAAGCAACCAACAGTAATTAAGTACATCTTTGTTTATATTTTCAGTGTTAATTAACTGATCTAAGAATTCTTTTTTTGAAACATTTTTTTATTTTTATTTTATTTTCTTTGTATTGCTGCAGTGCTCTCTACCTTCCATCTCTGTCCACGCTTTTCTTTTCCCCTGCTCCCCTCTTATTACAGAAGGATTTTAGGAGCCAGCAACAAACCTCTTTTAGAGAAGTAGATCAATACAGAGACAGCCCTCACATCTGCTCATTTCTCTGATACTGCCATCAGCTCTCACACAATGCACACCTCATATCAGCTTCTAATGCCCACTGGTGTCCTATTTTAATGATCTACATCCACTATACAGAAAAGGAAACCAGTTAGGAGTTGAAAGAGTTGCACAACTTTTTATACTGGTATGACTTGTTTCCCAGTAAACATGCTTACAAAAAAACATGTTTACTTGAGAAGCAAGATATTAAAATTTACTTACTGCAAATATCTTAATCCTTGAATTTTTTTGGCAATTTTTTTTTTTTTTTTTTTTTATTGTTCTGCATCTGGATTTTGATATTATTTGTGATATTCTTGCGGAAAATGCATGCAATCAAGATTTTTGTATTTTTTTTTTTTTTTTTTTATAGGCCTGACGAAAGGCTCAGGCTGGGAGCAGATGGTGGGACTGTGCTAAGCTCACGCTGCATTTTGCATTGGGCAGCAATTTGAGTTCAGTGGTGTGGCAGGAATTCCTTAGAGCCTGGGTCTCATCTGCTCTTATCAGTCGCCTGCAGTTGGGGAACGAGGTTAAAGACAGAGTTACAACATAAGGCATAAGGCGTAAAGCTTCAGGGGCAAGGTTGAGCTGTGCTTGAGAGAGAGAAGGGCTGAGAGAAAAAAAATATTCCCAGAGAAAAGTCTGATAAATGCAGTATGCATTTGAGTAGTCCGTCATGTTGGGGCCATCTGCACACGCCGTGAGTCTTACATTCATCACTCAAGTCATTTTTAAATGGAAATGTTCAGCGCAATAAATGGATTCCTTGCCCCTGACATCCCAATTTAAGCACAGTGCTGAACTGGAAGGTTTACTTTTCCACTAAAAATACCAAATGCTCATTTTTGAATGGACTCTTAATCCGCTAATGCGAAAATTCCAGCCAATATTGGGGATACTTTAAAATGAAAATGGTGTGTATACGATTATAAAGTGTAACGTGTAGACTCAGCTAGTCTCAAATGGAGACATTATGTCATTTTCTGGTCGAAAAAGAAGTCACGCCCTCCCAGGACCTCCAGAAGGGAGACACTGGTCCCATGAGCACAATTATCTTTATGGCAGGGGTGACGATATGCTATTAACTTCATGTATGCTTTTTCACATAATGCCGACTGTACTCTTAAAGGGACATTTTACCTGTAAATGAAAATTGTCATCATACAGTCATGTCAACAGTATGTCTTTTTTGGAAATTTTGAAGATTATCCTATATATAGTCACTGTTTTACTTGCAATGGCAACCATTGTGGACTGTGATTAGTGATATACAGAGATATGGATCCTCTGTCACTGAAACAGTTCCAAAACAAGGGTTGCAAATCAAAAAAGTGTTGTGAAAATTGTCTTTTGTTTAACAGTACAGAGACTACTTGGACCCACAGTATTTCACCTGTACTGTTGTATTTTACCTTTTCTTTTGCCCCCAGGATATATTTTCTTTGACTTCCCTCTGTAGTGTAGACAGTAACGGAGCACCTTTGTTTTTGTGGAAGCATTAAACTTGTTAGTGTGCAGCGAGGCATGGAAAGATATATGCCTTATACAACACACTCTCTCTCTTTCTCTCTCCCTCTCTCTCTCTCCTCTTTGTTCTATAGTCATTCAGACACAAAGATGAGGCCGGCCAGCTTGTTCATCGATGCTATTGCTGTAAATATTTATAAAACATGAGTTCTATAACAAATCAAGGAGAGACAGTTTTTGGAGTTTTCTTGGTATTAATATTTTAAGTTTGTCTTGCTGCCATCGGCATCACTTGAAGATGTGATGTATATTGATTAGATTATGCACTAATAATGTGGATAATGTGACACTGAAGACTGGAGTAATGGCTGCTGTAAATCTCAATGACCCCAACGTTTTAAAAAGTAGTGTTTTTATATTCACGTTTGATTTAATCAAATTACTAGCTTTGTGTCAAACCAATCCACCCCATCAATGTTTACACCATTCACAAACATCTAATTAACAGCATACTGGAAATATTAATTTGTATCTTGTTTGGGACTAGGCATGTCTGGATGCGCAATACTGTGTTGCATTATCATTTGATTGGTAACTATGCTGTTTTATATAATTGTTTGCCTTTCTCCAGTGATCTGTCATCAGTGTTGTGGGCTGAGATTGATGACATTCTGCAGGCTCTGTGAAGCCCATTGTGCGATCATTAGGATATTACTTGCCGCATGTCGTCATGCTACATTTGCCAAATTACACTGATGTCTTAATGAGAGCGAGAGGAGGGCTGAGTTCTTAGTGAGCTCGGCTATAGAAACCCTGCAGTTACAACATGGCATGTACTGTAATGTATCATTTCACCCTTTGTTCTCCTCACAGTTTTTTATTCTCTACTGTTCCTCACACTCACACATATTCTCAATTTCTCTTTCATCTTTTCTTTTTTCCTTGTGCACACTCGCACACGCAGACATGCCATTTGACTCCTACATCACATAACAGACAGCTTGTGCAAGGCCCTCAATTCGGCCAAAGAGCCTGAGCAATTACTCACTCAGAGAGCCAGGCCTTCACTTAGCCCCGCAGCTACACAGCCAGACCAGTTATCACTCGCTTTGTGCTGTTTGTGGAAACTCCTTTGGCTCAATTGTCATGATTTTTCATACGTCTGCTCTAAAAGGCTGTGAGCCGAGAGGAACGGAGAAGGGAGGACCAGCAATATAATAACTCTGAGAAAAAGAAAAAAACAACTGCTCATGAATCCATGGTGTGAAAGAGAAAGATTGAGCAAAGCAAGATGAAGAGAGGGAGTGAGATTGTGGGTAAAAGGGGGAAAGAAAGCGTGAGGGAGCAGACAAGTAAAGAAACACAAGATAGACTGAGATGAGAAGGAAAGAAAGAGCAAGAGCGAGATGAACTGGCCTGGGATGTAAATGCTGACAGATTGGCTGTAAGAGTCTTCAGCGTCCAGCTGGAAGTTGGCCACACTGGGAGATCTCACACTGCTCTGAACTGCCCGTCAGTACGGCGCTCATCACGGCAGGCCTGTATGAGGAACTTCTGCTGAACACAAAGTGACAGAAGTTCAGAAGTCCTCATTAAAGAACCAGTTCACCTAAAAATCATTTACTGCCCCTTATGTTGCTCCAAAACTGTACAATTTCATTTCACTCTTTGTATGGAAAGATTGAAAAATGTACTGGACACTTTCAATCTCTGTGCATTTACAATAAAACTATCATAAAGAGTATCATTTGAAGTCATTGAATAGCTCTGTGTGATGCTCTCCTTGTCACATTCAAGAAAATGTATGAGAGTAGTCGATTTGATCCAATTTACAATCAGTCTGAATGATTTGTTCACGAATCAGGCTGTTAAAACATGAATTCAGTGGTTGTGAATAACGAAAATCGTATTTTGGAATAAAGGACCCACATATTCAAAACTATTTTGATACTTTGTGTTCTTAAAGTCAGCGTGAAATTAACCCTTCGCGAAGACCTGCCCCACTTATTTACTATTTCTTCATCCGACAAACTATGGCACTCTCATGCCAAACATTATGTTCTCATGCATTGAAAAATATACAGCAGAGCAAAAAAGACCCTGACAGCGTGCAGACAGACAAGACAGAGCAGGTTACTTTTGGTATAATATAGTGTCTTAGTGTCATTTAAAAAGTATACTAACAATAAATACCATTTTGTGGCTCTGTAATGTGTTGTGAAAGATCACTGTAGCATCAGTTCAAGCAGCATGTCAACCGATCGTCTTTTCATATTTACTTAAAGGGTTAGTTCACCTGAGAATGAAAATTCGTCCATCTTCTACTCACCCTTGAAGCATCCTAGGTGTATGTGACTTTCCTTTTTCAGAATAATCCAGTCAGAGTTATATTAAAAATGATCCTTGCTCTTCCAGGCCTTTCAATGGGGGTAAGCGGGTGTTTGCTGTTAACTGTTCAGAAGCATCTGTAACATAACGTCCCTCACATGGCTCCAGGGGGTAAATAACAGGCTCTGTAGCGAATCGATGCGTCTTTGTAATATAAATATTCCGATTTCAAACATAATAAACACTTTTTGTATCACTTCTGCTGACTGTTGTGAACCGGAAGATGCACAGGCGGAAGATGGAAGATGCATGCGTTGCGCATACAAAGTTTTCTTACTTTAGCAAAGGAAAACCAGTCTCCTCTTGGCTTATTTGGAAATCCTCTAACTTTTTTCTTTACAAATCCTCGTTTTGTGCTTCTTATTCATTACCAGCATTTTGTTTTGTTCTCTCTCCGTGCTCGTCACTAACCACACAGCGTTGACGAACTACGACATCTGCCTGCACAACTTCCCTAAAGTCAGCAGAAGTGAGATAAATTATTATGTTTGAAATCTGGATATTTATCATACAAAAATGGATGTATTCGATACAGGGGCCCTTTATTCACCCAACCCCCACCCCGCTCCAAGAAAATGGCAGGTTTGGCATTATGATTGGTCAGGTCACATGTCAGTCAAACTATCTATTAATCATGAATAGATTTTTATTTGTTTGTTTGTTTCTTTCTTTCTTTTTAATTCTGGGCAAATCATTTTTTAACAAATTATCATCTTAATCTTTTGGCAAAATGTCAGACATTTCTCTGGTTATGTATACCGGACTTCACCAGTCACTTATTCTGCTAAATTCTGCCTCTTTCTTACAACAGAATGCAAGCTTGCATGCAGATCTGCCTCCATCCAATGAACAACAGATGAATAAAATCCCCACCCTACATTTTTATTTTTCGTTCTGTTTCACTTTGATGTAGGTCACAATATGAAAAAAAAAAAAAAAAAAATCAGTCGTACAGGGCAGTAAATGATGGTAGAATTTTCATGTTTGGGTCTCTATCCCTCTACAGAACTACCCATTACTTATAATTCTATTAGCTAGACCGTTTTGTTCAACACTGTACTTGAAAAAAGGGGGCCTGTAATGGAGAAGACCCCCACTGAGCATGCTCAGTAGAAACTTCTCTGTCATCAAATTCCTCTTTTAATGAAGCCCATTAAGCATTAAGCACTTGTGGATCTTGATTGGAGTGCAGGATTTCAAAGTGAGGTTCAAAAATAGCTTCAAAGGCTCATGAAAAAAAATCATTAGAGCAGAAAATCAACACAAGCATGCAGTGACCAACATTAGGATGATGCACCTTGTGAAAACAAGGCTTTAGATAACATCAACCTACCTTTCTGCTTCTTGTTTAAGTCAATGTTATGCTCTGGGTAATCCCAAAATTAAGATCTCTCAGACTCTCAGAGCATCAATTAGAGATGGGTACATGGAAGCACAGCCAATCGGGGCTTCCTGTTGCGTTCTGATGAAGGTCTACAACTAAAATATCAAAGAAAGAGAGTTTCGTGTGTGCTGTGCTGCATATTTCATAGATTTTTCTTTACAACTGTTTCCTCTGCTTGTATCAGAGTGTTTGAAAATCAATGTATGCTTTTATGCATGTACTTAAGAGTTTTTTGATCACACCGAAGTCAGATAGATAGCCTCTGGTCTGAGTCTCTGTGCCTCAGTCTGCTTTCATGGGTGCCGGTATAAAGACAGATCCTGGCACAGCACCAGGTTTGATGTTGTTTTGCCGCCTACACTGCGACTCTCTCCTCTTTTGTGTCATAGGGGGGAGTAGAGATAAAACAGAAAGCAGCAGTTGAGGGAATGTTGTTTTAGAAGTTTATTGATTAAAAAATTAGAAATAAATCCAGGAATTTATAAAGATCTTTCCCTTCAGCCCTAGCTCACAATAGTGAATCTGAGATACCTCCTAACATGGCAATAAATATTTCTAACCTCAACAGAGGTTTTTATTTTTTTCTGCCTTTGAGAGGTTCGAGTTCATAATAAATCAGGACAGGGGTGTCATGGACCTTGCATTATATGTTATGTTATGTTATGGTATGTTATGTTATATTCACACTCTGACCTTTTTATACACAATAATTCAAAAGTCATTAATGTTTTATTCATTTATTTTGAAGAATAAATTAATAATTTTATTGAGCATGGATGCAAAAAATTTTATCCAAAGTGATAGTAAAGACATTTATAAGAGATTTCTTTTTCTGAGTGATTTTTTTTTTTTAACAACTGGTTTTGACATTGATAATAATAATTATTTTTCTAAAGGATCATGGAACACAGAGTAATGGAAAGTTAATTTATAAAAAATTCAGCTTTACCTTAACATGAATAAATTATATTATATAAAAGTAGAAAACAGTTATTTTAAATAGTATCATTACTATATATCATTACAGTTTTGCTATAGTTTAAAGAGTACTATCCAAATTTATACATATGAAAGTGTGATTTCTGGCACAGACCTTTCTTTATGATTACCTACAATAATAATGGATTATCAAACATACAGCACACTTTTTTAGGGAAACATTGAAATTCCGCTTGACTCAACAATTGAAGGGGCACGTAGGCATGACACTTCTGTGCTGAGTGTTGAATTTCAGCGGTTGCTCCTAGCAGGCAGCAGCTAATAGCATAGAACGAAATGAGGGAATCCAGAAGTTCACATTTGAATGCAATCAAAATGTTTTTCTGAGAATGATGATTCAAAGTCGCTCCACTGCCTCACCCACTTAAGAAATCCATCATATTAAGTTTTATCAGTGACACTTCATTTGCCGAAGCCATAAAATCAAAGATGTATGTTAAGCATTGATCATTACCATCAGTCAATGGCTTTTATTAATTAAAACAGGACATGAACTGGCCCTCTGTGGGTCATAGCAGGAATTGCCGCCCTGAGCTGTTGGTTTGAGGCACAAAAGCGGCAGGCTCTTTTAGCAGGTGTCACTGAAATAGATGATCTCACTAAATAGAGACTTCATTAGCACTCTACCGAAAAGCAGAGGGGAGGCGCTCGGTGTAAACTTAATCTCAGATGGAATGGATGTGTTTTAAGTGTCCACACCTTGCCAATCTGTCTGAATCGCTGGAGGCTGGATAACCTTTGGTCCTGTTAAAACTTAATGATGTGTCTGCTGCAGTGCAGAGTGCCCACCTCCCGATAATTAGCACACGCACAGGAAAATTAACTGCTTCAGTTTTGAACTTAAATGGATTTGATATCATTGCAGGGTTATTGTACAATGAGTGCATGGAGAGAGAACAACAGTTTATAGCCATGAGAACATTGCAAACTGACATTCAGCTAATCTGAAGCATAGGCTTAGATTAGATAGGGTATTGATAGAGCTAAGCAACATATTTTTCATGTTTTCACTGATAAAATTGAAAATTTATTTCACTGTATGACTTAAATTAAAGGGATAGTTAACCAAAAATAAAATAATATCATTAATTACTCACCCTCAGAGGTTCAACTGTAATGTTATGAATCTACGAGAATACTTTTTGTTAAAGAAAAAAATACAAATTTTATTCAATGCTTTTTTCTCTTCCAGGTCAGTCTCCACTGCCATTCACAATTCCAAAGTTGAACCACTGATGTCACATGGACTATTTTAACGATGTCCTTACCATGTTTCATATTTCAGGGCCTTCAAACATTTTAGTTGTGCTGCTGTCTATGCAGGGTCATTAAAATCTTTAGTTGTTTCTGTGTTTATTTTCATGCATTGAAATGCACAATATGAACGTAATGGCAGCTTCTATTTTAAATAAATACATAAAAATAATAATTATAATCTGAAGAAATGTACAAAATGCATTAACAGGACATTATCCGCTTAGTGTATTTTTATTTAACAATTTAACTGTAGTATAGTTTTTTTTAACGTCTTTTTTTTAGAAAGATATGAAGGCTTTCAAAATAATTTATTTTCCGATGCTATCGTGCTGTGTTTTATCTCATAAGCATTAGCACTGTTGCTAATAGCACTGTAACATTTTATGGGTATAATTTTGGAGTTTTCCAAGAGTGGAAAAGTACTGTACTGACCCTACTAAATGAGGAGTTAAAGTCTATCTGTTGAATGCAGATAGTGTATTTCACGCTAGCAACATGTTGATTAGCGTAGTTGGGCTCCCTGGTGAGAAGACTGGTGCAGTCTTCCTCGCACCTAAATCTCAAGGTGTTTCTGGTGTCAAAATGTGTGTAGAAGCCCCACTGAGTCTTCTCAAGTGCTCTACCGCAACTAACATAATGAGATTGAATCGTTTAGCTACTCAAACGAAATTGAGCACCTCGCCTTCCACCGGCACTGGCCAGTTGTTCCGCACCTGAAATTATGTTCTTTTGAAGTACAGCATGACCGAGACCCATTAAAATGAATTTAACCTCACCTAGAATTCTCCAAAGGTCCTTTCCTCCTCTTTCCTGGGCCCCGCAGATCCACCGAGGTTGATGTACACCACTCAGTGGAAGGTGGGCGGTCTTTTGCTCACTTAATCACTCCGTTTGCAAATGACACAAACTCATATTCCGGTGTGCAAATTGCTCATGCTAGGAGTTTACTACAAAATGGCCACTTTGCTAGAAATGAAAAATGGCCTGGTGTCTCAGAGGTGATTTATATGGCACTGATGGCTGCGCGTGCAGTGGTGAGAGTGTGGGGGAGGATCCACCAGCTGCTGATTGATCACGTGACCGGTCCTAGTTTCTGTCTCCAAGAGGTGGCACCTGATAAATTACTGTTATGCAATTTTATACCATACACCGGGAGAGTGACTGCCCTTCACATGCATTTAAAGTGCTTCACCTCCTCTACTAAGTTGAACTGAAGTGAAAAGGAGCACATTGCAGTCAATTTTCATGAACCGCCTTCAGAATTGTAGAGCAGAAGCATGCCTGTCATATGATGCTGTGTGAGAGGCTGAAAATAATGTGTTCTTGTGGATGGATGTTCAAAACCAGAACAGTTTCTCCACAGCTCAAACACTCATGCAGCATTTATTTGGAGAGGATTGTCTACTGCACTGTTGTGATTGCTCTGTCTGCAAGATTAGGACGAAGAGCTTTCCTGTATTACAGCAGATACAAAATTTATCTCACCGCCGGTGACCTTTTGTTTATTTATACAGCCATTGTACAAGGGAACAGCTGCTGTTGTGGCAAGTGCTGTCATTGTTCCTAACTTGGGTGTCACTTGGTTTTAAAAAGTAGTCGAGAACACTTGTGAGGTGAGACAGATGTGACATCTGTTTAGCTCATAAATATTCATTAGATTACCGTATACACAATTTAATTGTTAAGGCTTCTATTTTAGTGATTTAAATTAATAAAAAGATCCTGAGATCTGTTGCAGATCTCTGATCTGTAGCAGAGGATTTGCTCATGTTCAGGGCAAAACTGGATTGTAAACAATAATATTTTATTTATATACTGTATAATACGTTGCACAACAGTAGACAGATAGATAGATAGATAGATAGATAGATAGATAGATAGATAGATAGATAGATAGATTTTAACATACAGAACATGACTGTAAAATTCAGTAGCACATTAAAGGGGGGGTGAAATGCTTGTTTTTACTCAATATCCTGTTAATCTTGAGTACCTATAGAGTAGTACTGCATCCTTCATAACTCCAAAAAGTCTTTACTTTTATTATATTCATAAGAGAAAGATAGTCTGTACCGATTTTTCCCGGAAAAACACGACCGACTGGAGGCGTGACATGTGGGCGGAGCTAAAGAATCACAAGCGCCAGTAGGCTTTTGCGTTGAGAGCGTTTGGAAGCTGTGACATTACCATGAGGAAAAAAAAACATCCAAAACAAACCATGGCTAACAGTCAGATTCAGCTGTTTATTTATGATCCAGAATCAGATCCCGAGGCTGAAACTGAACGAGAGCAGCAGCAGCAACGACTCGCTCCGAGCGGGGCTCGAACCCGGGTCTCCGGCATGGGAGGCGGACGCACTAACAAGGAGGCAGAGATATTTGAAGCAGTTTTACTCACCACCTGCGGTTCCAACACACGATCGTGACCCTTTTTCGCTGGGAAATCATCATCCTTAAGAAATAAACGATACGCAAATCCGTCGTCAAACTGGGCCTTGTTTGTAAAACAAGCATCTTCGAAATGCAGGGAACAAACAAAAACACTTGCACAACTCCGTTGATGCTCTGTAAAAATAAACTCCATCCACTGGTCCCTTAATGCAGTTTTTTTTTTTTTTTTTTGTAATCTGTGCAGGGTTATCTTGCCCTGGCAACCAAAAATACACTTCTTTGGTGACATTTTGCGACGCTATCGCTCTGATCAGTGAATGTGTGTTGTGCTCTCAGTGCTCTGCTATACGGGAGCGCACGCTCTTCCGGCAGACGTGCCCTTAGGACCCATATAAGGAAATTCCGCTCCGCTCCAAACCGGAAGGAGTATTTTTGGAACAGAAATACTCCTTCAAACGTACAACTTAACTTTTGAAACTTTGTCCATGTTTAGCATGGGAATCCAACTCTTTAACAGTGTAAAAAACTCAGTATGCATGAAATAGCATCCCCCCCCCCTAAATAAATTTTTAATGTATTTAATTTTTACAGAGTGATTTAAGCAATCATTCTTGCTGACACAAAATACAATTTTTATTATTCTTAAAAATATATTTATATATTTTATTTAAATAGTAATTAAATCTTTCTGCTACTGTGAGTCTCAATATTTTGTAGGTCGGTGGGATTAGCAGCTTGATATTAAATGTGAGATTGTGGTTGAGGAAAAGGAGATGTGAGTTCTAATTAACCCTAGAGTTATCAACCCTCCAGCTGTGTAGCTATTTGAAGCAGGGACACATTTGTTTGCATTTGTTTTGTGGTTCTTTTGAAAGGATTGCAAGTTTCAGAATAGCTGATTCCAGCTGTGGATAACAGTCGTTATAACACACAAAAACTGAATGTAATACCTTGACAATTGTAGATGTTTCCTCTGCATTAGACGCATCTCTGCTGCAAGCTATTTCATAAAGCGGTGGGGACAAAATCGGCAGTGGCAAAAAATAAGACTCTTTTGGTTGCTGCAGGGAGAAAGCCGGGCTCAAATCTGCATGAGTCTAGGCAAGATGGGATCAATAAAAGAGCAATGAGCATTCATAGTACACTGGATTTCTCAACCGTTTTTCAGATTTTACTGAGGGATATGGGGAGACAGTGCATTGATACCAGGTTATTGACTGGCAAAGAAAGTAAAAATAGATCATTTTAATGAAAAAGAAGATGGAGACAATGCAAGGCACAGACATTAAGTATTTCATCAGGCTATTTTATATCTGGAGGAAGTGTAATGGATCAGACTGCTTTATAGTCTGGATGACATCTTAACTATGATCAAACAGTAGGGTATTTTGGCTCTTTACCCCCTGGGAACAAGCTGGTGGAAGAACATGTTCTCTGTTGTCTAGTGAAAATTGTGATCCACCGAACATTACTCTCTCTGAATCAAGATAGGAGGTTAATGAAGCAAAATAATTCATGCACATTTCAGATTACGACTCAGTCTTTTTGTACTTGAGGAAAGGCCTGATGCTAACAGATCTGTGTGCATTAATACTGGATTCTGCTTGAAAAAACGATTCACATTTTTACGTTTCATCGATACCTCAAAATGCCTAAAACACTTCACTTAGCATGAGTGAATAGACTGGTGTTGCAAATCATCTGTGTTGCAAAGCAAAGATCGGTGAGATCTATAAGGCCCGGTGCATTTCAAACAAGAGAGTGAGCTGATCTAACCCTGGTAGTCTCTGGGTAAAACACCCTATTGTTAGGAACTCTGATAACAAGACAGCAAGAAAAGCATTTGAAAATCAATATAGAATAAAAACTGCCTCTTAGAAGCCTGAAAGTGTGTCCAGGAGCTACCTTGCTTCCAATTCACCCCTCTGTGGCAAAGCCTGTCTGTTCTGACTTGTTCTTTGCTCTGACTATCTTTCGTTTTCCCCTCCCTTAGTCCTGAGGGCCCAGGGGCCTAAATGGTCCAATCTTGATTCGGAACGCACACTTATTTGTAAAGATTCCTGACAGCTTCAAGCGTCTCATGAGCAAAGTGCTGGAAATAAAGCACCCTGATGATGTACAGAGACAGTCTTTCACGGGCCCTCAGTCTTTGTTTCTGTCACTCGTTCTCTCTCCCTCTCTCTCCTGACACTTTTGCATGCACTCAGTCTTACCTGTCAGCTCACAGCACAAAAGTTGTTCTCATCACTGTAGTCGGCCACACCGAAGATGCAGCATCTGCACTCTTGGTGGCGGAATGCTGATTTATGTTCTACAGTACCACCATCATTTCCTATTTAGCTCCATAGCTGCCTCTACGTAACCCCTGCATATATTACACACCACACTGGAGCAGGATATCTAACTTTGCAGTGTATGGGTTATTCCCTGTATATAACCACACATGATTATATGGATTTTTTTTAATTTCCCTTTTAAATGTCAATGGAATTTCTCCTGGCGCTCTGGGTCCTTCAAATGACACAAAAACACAGTGATATTACTTGGAAGTTTGTGGTGTTAAAGCCTAAATAGTGCTCTAGGCACACTGTTTTGCTCATTATATTTCTACAAAGTTAGGTTCATTATTTTACCAGTAAAGCTGGGGATATTTAAACTTAAAAAAAAAAAAAAAAACGTTATTCAGCAAAGACACATTTAAAATGTAAAGACATAAAGACATAAAGACATTTAAAATGTAACAAGAATGTATATTTCTAATCAATTCTGTGCAATTGAACTTTATATTCATCAAAGAAACCTGATAAAATTGTCATGATTTTGAAAAAAATATACTCATTTGTCATATGTCATTGCATCACTTACCCCCATGTTGTTCCATACCTGTTAAAGCTTTGTTCATCTTTGGAACACAATGTAAGCTTCGCAATTGTTCCATAAACTGCCAAGTAAGTTACACTGTCAAGGTCCAGTAAAGTATGAAATGCATCGTCAGAATAGTCCATCTGCCATCAGTAGTTCAACCGTAATGTTATGAAGCAACGAGAATACTTTTTGTATCTGAATTAAACAAAAATAATGACTTTATTCAACAAATTCTTTGTCAGCAGTCTCGTCTGTGTCTCTCCATGTCACTCAAACCGAATACGCCCTTCTGTGTCAGCTGCGCCACAAGGATGTGCTGTTTTCTTTCAAATCAAAGCATAAATACATGTAAAAAAAAAAAAAAAAACAGCGCATCCTTGTGACGCTGCTGACACAGAAGAGCACAGAGTGATGTTGACAAAAAAAAAAGTATTCTTGTAGCTTCATAACGTTACGTTCGGAACACTGATGGCAGATGGATTCTGACCATGCTTCTCATACTTTGCTGGACCTTGACAGTGTTACTTGGCAGTCTATGGGACAGTCACAAGCATCATGGTTTTCATCCAAAATATCTGAAATTGTGTTTAGAAGATGAACAGTTTTTACGGGTTTGGAACAACATGGGGGTAAGTGACTAATGACAAAATTTTCATTTTGGGGTGGAGTATCCCTTTAAGCAGCACAATTGTTTTCAACATTAATGATACAATTAAATGTTTATTGAGCATCAAGTCAGCATATTAGACTGATTTCTGAAAGATCATGTGACTCTGAAGACTGGAGTAATGATGCTTGAAAATTCAGCTTTGCTATCATAGAAAAAAATGGTTAAATATGTCAAATAGAGTTTGAAACAGTTTGAAATTGTAATAATATTTTACATTATTACAGGTTTTCTGTATTTTTAATCACATAAATGCAGCCTCTGTGAGCTGTTTTTATAAACATTTGAAGAAAACCCACTGACTAAATGGTGGTGAACATTAAAAGGCATTTTGTCCACCACATGTACTAAAAGACTAATGCAGTGCTTGCAGTATGAAAGGGCTTTGTAGTCGGTCTTTGTTGCATTTAAGATTAGTGCTCTTTGCTGGGATTCCTGTACGATGTGGATTAGGAGCTACAAGTATCCTGTTTATGAAGGGATTTGAAGAATTAGGGGATGAAACAGAATGGTATACATGCCATGCAAATGTGCCCATTTCCCTCTGTAGCACAAATACATATGTAAATGAATGCAGTTTTGTAGAAGCCTCTTATTATATCTATTTGCATGCTATAAAGTGTGCTTGTGAAACTTGCCGCATGTTGAAAAAAAAAAGGGTTCAAAAGAGGTTTTACAGTGCTGCTTTTTGAGAAAGCAGCTATTATTCAGTTGTCTTCTCATAAAGGTTTCATTTGCAGTAAGACGTACCACAACAATGCACAGCCACAAATGGAGATTATTGATTCAGTCAATTGCCATAAAATCACATCCATTTCCTGCCTATTCAGCAGTCAGCTGCATAGAGTGTGGTGAATGAAATATCCACACAAGCCCATTACTGAGCCAAAATCCGAATGAAAAAAGCACATCAGGCCATCAAGAAGATACTAATCTAATATCTGCCTGCAATTGAAAATTCCTCCATTCAGCGAAATGTCCCTTTTTAAATTTGAAGCCTGACTAGATAGATTAACAGAGCATATTATAGTGGTAATTTGTGTGGAGAGTAAAAGCTTTACCTAGACCTATTACCAGACAAACAGGAAGGCTGATGCATTTTGCAGAAGAGGGTGGGGCTGGGATGGGGGAGGTATCTTGGCGAAATACCATTTCTTGAGCAAACAGGACTTAAAAGCCCGCAGTGTCCACTTTGTTGATGGCTGATGATATTTTCTCTATGCAAATATGTATTATGGAGAGGTATGTACTCTGTCATTTCAACAGCATGCCAACTGGAGTGTGTAATTACTTTGTTTAAGAAGGGAGCTACATAAGTGTATCATCCCATACTATATTCTTCTGTTTTTATGATGGTTAACCATGGGCAAAACATTTTAGTGCTCAGCAACAAGGGAGACAGGAATATGTTCACTCTAGCATTATCGCCATAAAGCTCCATTTACTTTCATGAGATCCAGTGTGACAACGCGGGGCAGGACGCAGGTCGTTATAATTATATGATACATAGATGATTCCACTCAGGCTGAGAATTGCCAGCAACAGCAAAGCTGGAGAGCATGACATCCACTAGAATGAGATCATTAAATGAGATGTATTCTGGGAGGGGAACCATCTGTCTAGTGCACACTGGCTGGCTGTTTCTTCCTCCATTACCAAGGATGGGTCGCTGCCACCTAGCTAGTCTCCAGACACTTTACATGCCAATGACTGTGTGGCCTGGGCGTGCATTTGCAAAAGCTGAATTAGATGTTCAGTTTGAACCCATTGTTCCTCTTTTGAATATTTATAAAGAGCTTGACAGTTGTGATGTGATATCAATTGCTAATGTAAGGAGCATCATTTTGATTCTTGAGAAAAAAAAAGCCAAGAATCTATAGGCCTAAGAATAATGATTAGCCTGTGCTTATAGGAGTGCTTCAGAATGTCCCACAAAATTGTCATCTTTTAAAGAGAAGTTATTCTATGCTTTTTTTTCTGCTTGCTTTCTTGTGGAGTGAACTTGTAATAATTGTAAAGGTCTGACTATTTCTTCTTCTGATTAATTCCTTAAATGGGTCTGTGCTCAAAGGCTGTTCTGTAAAATTAGGCAGTTCCAACTTTGCAAGGACAGTCTGGTACTTCTTTTAAGTACATGTTTTATATTTAAAGGATTTTCTACTGATGATTCAAATGCGTGTTTTAAGCAGTGTAGAGTAGCACTTGTTGTTTGTCGTTTCTCTGATCACAAATGCAGACATGGTTTTATGTTTATGCGGCGCGATATGCAACACAACACGTAAAAACACAGTATAAGCAGGGCCGTCGCAAGTGGGGTGAAAGATGGTGACGATTATAGGGGCCAACGGATGAGTGGGGGCCCCCGGCGATCTAAACCGTCTGGCTGAGGCTAGCCTAAAAAGACGATCAGGGCAGTTCACAGGCCACTGCTGCATGTCGTCACGAAAGCTTATCATTTTCATAAGTTTTTTAGCCTGGCCACTTTCCAATTTAAACATTCAAAAGAGTTTAAATCATTCAAACACAAGACGCGGAAAAGCTGAACTGGTTACTGGCGCACTGTGTTCAATGCGCACGCATCCCACAGTCTCAGAGCCACGTCTCACAGACAGCGACACTAAACCGAGCTCTCGTTTGCAAAGTTCTCCTCGAACTTCCTCCTGCACCTGAACGACCAAACACAAATCGCAGTTTAAACAAACAGAAAAGGATGTGAAAAAGCCCAATTCAGCACTGCGGTGTTCTGGTGTTCAGGGCTCAAGCAGAGAAAGGCGTCTCAAAACGTTTTGCTCTTGTGCCGACAAATACATACAAAATATGTCAAAACACCCGTCTTGGAAAGTATGTTCAAAAAAACTGTTGGTTATGTCTTAAGTGAAAGTAAACAGTTGAGAAAAAAATCGGATGTGTATTATATTGGATGCATTCATCATCTCTTAAAGTGTCCGCGCCTTATTTAGCTACTGGCTGGTGTAATGTTAATCCAAGAAAATTAAATTAAGAAAATCACTCTATGTTCTTGACTGAATTACTCCGTAGTTTTAACAAGAATGAGTGCACAGTCAAACCAAAAATTATTCAGACACCATATATTATAGAAAAAAAAAAAAGTTTTAATAGATGCGGGACAATTAATTTAGGTGAGTATAGCAATATAAAGCGAACTGTGACATATTATATCCCCAAAAAAACTTCATACAGTGGACAACTAGTGAAATTGATAGAAAAAAAAAATGGGACCAAAGATTATTCAGACACTTTGACCTCATGGTTTGCTTATGTGTTTTTCTTTAATTGCTAATGCAACATTTTGTTCTGACAGTTCAACTGTGATTTCGTATCATATTTTATTACCATTTTATAAACTAGAGCAAATAAACAGAAAATTTAAGAAATATTGAAGGTGTCTGAATACATTTTGGTTTGACAGTTAATTAATTTTTTTACTGTGAAGACTATGCAGTGCTATTTTATATTTATTTATTTGTTTTCTGTAGCTGTACACCTACAAACATGAAACAACTTAAACATTGTGCAATTAGCACAAATAAATAAATAGAATGAACATATAAATTAAACAATTTCAAACAGGGCCCACTGGTACAACCTGCACCAGGGCCCCGCAAACCCCAGCTATACAGCCCTGAGTATAAGTCATTATAATCAGTAATTATGTCCCCACTGGATGCAACAAATGCCTAATTTGTAAAGGGTTTTATTGGTTTTGTCTCATCGTGCCGGAAGACAGCCTTGCAGTATTTTAAGGGGTGTAACATTTCCGTCACACGCTTGAGGCATTCAGCCAATCACAATGCACTGGATAGCTGGCCAATCAGAATACACCTCGCTTTTCAGAACGATAAGTTTTGTAATAATCGTTGCATTTCAAAAAGTCGGGGCAAAGAAGAGCAACAATAATGTACATTATTATTATTATTATTATTTTTATTTTATTTTTTTTACCGTGAACCGCATAAACACATTGCATTACACCAAATACACAACAATGTTCTTTTTAGCAACATCATATGACCCCTTTAAAATAAAGTCATTTAAAAATTGGTTATTGGTATTTTTTTTAAATCTGTGTATGCCTAATAGCAGTGCACCAAGGATTTAACAAACCATGCCACAACCATGATTACTGAACCATGGAAAATCAGCACATTTTTCTTGTAGTAAATGGACTGAAAAGAACCGTCAAGAAACCCACTGTGGGAAAGAGTTTCTGTGGATACCCAAGTCTAGACAGGAGATGGATTCTCATGATCAAACCTTTTCATTGTTGCGAGATGAATTGTAAGATGAAACTCTTTAACCACAGAGTATCATGTTCAGTCTGGCAGAAGAAACGTGGGTCCTAGAGTTAATGCGGGACACCAGGCATTGATCAATCTGTCTGAGCTTGGGACTGCAGCCCAAGCACTGGCTATCACTTTAGGTATTGGTTGCATCAGGGAGAGAAAGTGAGTAGCTTCCTGTTTTCTACCAGGTTGTCTTGCATTGATTTCTCTTCCTCTCCTCCTCTTGATTTTGTCGCGGGATTGAAGGCTGACGCCTCCTTTCTGTTTTTGAATGTGATATCTCATGATCGTTGAACACAAAGGCGAGGGAGGGGGATGCTTTTCAGCAGAATCAGGGTCATCTTCAAACAGTCACCTTCACCGCAGCATTTGGCTATATTCTTTATATCCGCACATACCCTCCATACACGACCACAGGTATTGATCTGCTGTCAATACCAAGGAAGGCACTCACTCCTGAACACGCTGCCATCTGATTCCCTGTGTCTTCCTCTCTTATTTCTCCTCCATTACTGCACCATCAGTCTCCGGTGACCTCTGCTTATATCGCTGGCTTTTTTATCATCTATTAAGCCCCAAATCCTAGATGCTGTATTGAATATGCCGAGAAGAGCTGCCTCTGCGATTAATGAAATGACATTTGAAGTGGATATTCCACAAAATCATATTCCAGTCGCAGTAACCACTCAACGGATATTTGTACAATCAATCTTTCTCAATACATGGCTGTACGTAGAGCTTGAAGTGGGAAATAGTATTACATTATTTATACTACAGACATATATACATACAGATATTTAAAAGCTAAGTCACTATCTAAAGTATGAATATATTTATTTGACTTTTTTTTTATCAAGTTTAAATTACTTTTCAAATTTAGCAGTGTGTGTTATTCACTATCTTTAAATGATCTGCTGTGAGATTAAATATATTGGCCTTCGACCACCTTGCTCTGTAAGATACCTGCACTGGCCATCAAAAATCCATATTGATTGACCATAATAGTTGAATATATAGGCCACTATTCATTACCTTCAGTCTGTTAATAGACAGAGCTTCCTTAGATTAAGCTACGATATGCAACAACTTCAGCGATGGAAGTTAAATCTCTGACTTGTGTGACTAACAGTCTTTGTCTAGTGGGAGCAAGAGGGCAGACTGTCTTGTCAAGCAAGAACAGAAGAGAGTGCAGACAGTTTATGAGAGCTGGAGGTATCTAAGAATAATTACCTTTACTGAACAGAGTAGCCCAGAATCACTGGCATTCTGTTCCTGTGAGTACGGTCCCACTTCATGCACCGGCTGTACATCAGTAGACACATATTGTTGCATAAGCAGGCAAAGTATCTTTTCTTACCCTAAGCATGTTTTTGCTGGAGAATTTATTGCCGTCAGGCATATGCCAAAAGTCCCCGAACAGTTTAGCAGTTGTGCCCATTGAGATCATTTAGTGATGATGATGATTTCATTAACGTAGTGGTAATTGTTATGAACAGATACAATGACAATCATGAAATGGATTTGTGTGCCACATTTGAAAGTGGGCATTTTTCCAGATCTCTTGGGGATGTCAGGTAATTGCTGCTTTACTTAGCTGCCTGGTTTTAATCGGTGCCACATCTCACAATATATTCATAAAGGGCTGATTTGCTATGAGTGTATGAGTGTGCTATTTTTGTACTGACACAGGTTTCCACAATTACCATTTGGTATGTTAGAACTAGTCAACTGGACCCAATTGGAGAGAAAGAGAAAAAACATCACTGTGACAAACCATTTCAATATTTTTGCCTTGCTAGTACAAATATCTAAGCATCTTTAAAACAAGATTCATTTACTTGAAGGAAAATTGGATATGGTAATGCTTTACAGACAATATAACATAAGAATATGTGTTGAATTAAGAGCCCCACTGGAAAACTGTTGTAGTTAGGTTAAAGCTTATAACAAGTGAAAAAAATGCCAGTGGGATAAAAACAATGTTTTTCCTTCAGTGTTCTCTGAAACAAGTTATAATGTTACACAATTTTGCCTTACGTAAAATGGGATAATGTACATTCAAGGTAATGAGAAGCAGTGGGGTTTTGTATCCACAAAAGGGGGTTATTTACTGAATTCTTACTTACAAAATAGATAAACACATGGACATGGAATATAAATTAGCGTTGACTTTTTATTTATATATTATATATAAACATTGGACCTAAATCATGCTGTAATTGATCAGAATCAGGTATTTCAGAGCTGTGTAATCTATCTTGTTTAAACAATGTTTAGATATGATTACTGGCAAACAGAATAAAAATAGCCTAGAGATAAGATAATTTTATTAATATTATTATTATTAATTATTATTTTATTTAAATTTCTTTGCAGTACATGAATTCTGTAGCCTCACTGTATTTATTACCTTCTGATGAAGAGAAGTGAAAGATCATAATATAAGTGCTATTTGAATTGGGTTGTGAAATTATATGTGCCACTGTAGTGCATACAGTTGATCATCTTGCATATTGAATTCTTCTAAGTGCTTTTACTCTCCAGTCAATTCATTTTATTGACTCACGCATATGTGTTATATTCATAGCTTGTGGTGTTTCATTTAAGAGCAGGCACACAGAGCTTGAAAAGACATGCAGTTGGAGCTCTTTCATCTTTAATATAGTTATTTTCTCACTTCCTGTCACTTGATATATTCCTCACTGTCATATCCTCTTCTGGTACTCGAATACCACGACTGTTCGACTTAGTGTGCTGCTTGGATTACAACATGACAACTAAAGCTCCTTTATTTGCATATTTACAGAATTTCTCCACTCTTTGTTCTATACTTTTTGTTAGCCGTTGGCAATATAGAAATGTTATTATTAGATTATATGCAGATGCTTTTTATCCAATGCAATTTACAGTACACTTGATAGTGAGCACAGCCCCTGTAGAAACCTGGGGTTAAGTGCATTGCACATGGGCACAAAGGTAATACAGAAACCCAACCATTCCACGGGTCACTTTTCACTTTCTCTTCAGTTTCAATCTAGGTTTTTAGCTCTGATCTCAACCCACACTTCATTACCATTCATTGAAAAGATTTCTAGTGGCATTACCCTATAGCACTGACCCAGGATATTGTACACTTAGCAAGCAGATTTTTTTATTTATTTAATTTTGTAGGTTCCACAGTATTTTTGTACCGTACTGGTTATCTATCCCTGCTTATACACTGTGGCGAGTGGGGCGGGGCCGAGAGGCGTGGGAACGAGGAGTGAGGCCAGGTGTAGTGATTGGAGATGAGCTGCACCTGCGCCCCACCGCCAGTATCGAGTCCCACGTAGGAGATGGAAGGATATAAAACTGGAGCGACGACCGTGAAGGACGAGAGAGGACCAGGCCTGGGGTGTTATTTTATGTGTTTGCTTTTTATTTATGCGCACCAGTCGGCCTTGAGGGGCTGGTGCGCCGTTTTGTATTTACTTTGAATATTACAATTATGTTCTGATTGTGCGCCGGTTCCCGCCTCCTCCTTCCCGATGAGTATGGAGTTTTTATCGTTACATCCACCCACACTAATTTTTAATATTTAATTTTTTTTTTTTTTTTTTTTTTTTTACTGACTTCAAAGAACAAGTCACACAAAAATGAAAAATGTGTCTTTTCTCACAATAATTTTTTTGACACCTCATGTTGATCCAAACCTGTATGATTTGCTTTAAGTTTACAAATATTTTGAGAAATACCTATTTTTGTCAATGCAATGCAAGTCATGTATTTAATTTAATTTAATTTAATTTAATTTAATTTAATTTAATTTAATTTAATTTAATTTAATTTAATTTAATTTAATTTAATTTAATATATTAAACAAGCCAGTATTTTTGGGTGAAGTACTGTATCCTGTCATGTACCTGTAAAGTAAATCTTGTAAAAAACACTGTAAAAATCATATGATCACATGTCGTGGCAGCTTATGTTTTTACATTAACTCACCAAAATAATTGATTTCAACTTTTTTTTAAGTCAGCTTAATATAATTTAAATTTAAATGACTTATACAACGAAGTTGATTATACTTCACTTAAAAATTTTAAGACAGCAACTGAGAAGCACAAAGGCACTTTTACGGACTTTTAAATTAAATGTTCCCTCCTGGTGGAATGACCTCTCTCAATCCGAGCAGCCGAGTCCTTAGCCATCTTCAAGAATCGGCTTAAAACACATCTCTTCCATCTTTATTTGACCCTCTAACTTTATCACTCAATATTCTAATTCTATTCTTAAAACAATCGAACTACCTTTCTAATCTTTTTGTATTCTATTTTCTTTTCATTAGGGCCCGAGCACCGATGGTGTGAGGACCCTCTTGGAATTGCTCCGTTTATTATTATTATTATTATTATTAGGGCCCGAGCACCGATGGTGTGAGGACCCTCTTGGAATTGCTCCGTTTATTATTATTATTAGGGCCCGAGCACCGATGGTGTGAGGACCCTCTTGGAATTGCTCCGTTTATTATTATTATTATTATTATTATTATTATTATTATTATTAGGGCCCGAGCACCGATGGTGTGAGGACCCTATTGGAATTGCTCCGTTTATTATTATTATTATTCCGCTTCTCCAAAATGAATCGCATTTTTGAGGGCCTAAACATGCTCAAAAAGTCACCAAATTTTGCACACGCCTCCGAACTGGCGAAAATTTACGTCTGATATGGGTTTCAGAAGTGGGCGTGGTAAAATGGCTCGACAGCGCCACCTATGCACGTTCAGCGGTGTGCGCCTCGAGTTACATTTCACGTACATGTATGAAAATCGGTACACACATGTAACACATCAATACCTACAAAAAAGACTCTTGGAGCAAAATTCTAAACCCAACCGGAAGTCAGTTATTTTTAATATTATGAGCAAATTTTGTGTCATTTTTGCCATTTCCATGCGTTGTATTTTAACGAACTCCTCCTAGAGATTTCTTCAAATCAACACCAAATTTGGTATGCCTAATCTAAAGGCCTTTGCGATGTTAAATTGCGAAGATTTTGAGTTTTCGTTGAAGGGCGTGTCCGTGGCGGCCTGGCGAATTTCGATGACTCGCCATGAAAAATGAAGTTGCTATAACTCAGACATACAATGTCCAATCTACCCCAAACTTCACATGGTTGATAAGACTCTGGAACAGAATAGATTGACATGCCCATATGCAGTTATAGTCATAGCGCCACCTATTGGCAACAGGAAGTGTCATATTTTATGCTGCGAAGAACTACTCCTAGAAATTTTATGACATCAATGTCTTTTTTGTGGTCAGTCTAATCTAAAGGCCTGTGCGATGTTAAGTTGTGAAGATCTTGAGTTTTCGTTAAAAGGCGTGTCCATGGCGCCGTCACAAAGTTCGATGTCTCGCCATGGGAATAAAAGATGTTATAACTCAGGCATAAAATGTCCGATCTTCCCCAAACTGCACATGTGTGATAAGAGTCCTGGCCTGAACACATCTGAAGGCCAAAATTCCATCAGGTGTGGCAAAATGGCTCGATAGCGCCACCTATACACTTTCAGCAGAGTGCGCCTCGAGCTATGTTTCACGTACATGTACAAAAATCGGTATACACATGTAACACAGCAATACCTACAAAAAAGTCTCTTGGCACGAAATCCGAATCCCAACAGGAAGTCGGTTATTTAGAATTTTCTCTGCAAAATTGGCGTTGTTTTTGCCATTTTCAGGGGTTGTACTTTAACGAACTCCTCCTAGAGATTTATTCAGATCAACAACAAACTTGGTCAGTGTAATCTTAAGCCCTTTGCAATGTTAAATTGCAGAGATCTTTAGATTTCGTTAAAGGCCGTGTCCATGGCGGCCTGACAAATTTCGATGTTTCGCCATGAAAAAGGAAGTTGCTGTAACTCAGACATACAATGTCCAATCTGCCCCAAACTTCACATGTTAGATAAAACTTCTGCCCTTAACAGATCTACATGCCCACATTCAGTTATAGTCATAGCGCCACCTATTGGCAACAGGAAGTGACATGTTTTACGCTGCGACAAACTACTCCTATAACTTTTTTGAGATTAACATATATTTTGTGGTCAGTCTAATCTAAAGGCCTGTGCAATGTTAACTTTTGGAGATCTTGAGTTTTTGTTAAAGGGCGTTTCCATGGTGCCATGACAAAATTTGATGTCTTGCCACAGCAAGAGAAGTTGTTGTAACTCAAGCATAAAATGTTCAATCTTCCCCAAACTTTACATGTTTGATAAGAGTCCTGGCCTGAACACATCTGAAGGCCAATATTCCATTATAATGATAGCGCCACCTGCTGGCAACGGTAAGATTGGCACATATATGGGATATACTTTGATATATTCCACGTATATTTATGACATTAAATGCATATTTCTCACTGTTCACCTTTTTACTAAAGCAACTCACTGGTGGTGAGCCCGGGTGCGAGGGCCCGTTCATCGCTGCTTGCAGCTTTAATTAGGGCTCAAGCCTGGAGGGCGAGAGCCCTATTGTTTTCCTTAGGATTATTCTTCTTCTTATTATTATTATTTTTTTTATTTTTTTTTAAACCTTCCGGGCATTTTTGGGGGCCTTAACATGCTCAAAAACTCTTGAAAATTGGCACACACATTGGAATCTGCGGCCATCAGGACGCCACAGAGACTGGGACCCGGGCGTGGCACAGGGGCTCTACAGCGCCCCCTGGAACACCGTCAGAAATCTTGAACCATAGCTGACACACGCTTGCATGTATTTATATGAAACTCAGTACACTTATAGATCTCATTGAGCTGAACAACTTTCGCGCTCTATGTCATAGGCTCCGCCCAACAGGAAGTCAGCTATTCAGGGCTGTTTAAAAAAGCATGCTCTGGAATTTGATATACTTGTCATAGGTTTTTTACTTGATTGCCACGAAACTCGGTCAACATGATCTCAAGACATTGGGGATGAAAAATTGCCAGGGGATTTTTGATATCTCAAACGGTTTGCTCGTGGCGAGGCGTTGAAATTAGAGCAATAAACGAGAAACAGGAAATGCCTAATAACATCCACATACATTGCCTGAGTTTGATTAAACTTCATTGGTTTGTTCGCTGTATGATACCGATCGTATATATGTGACTATTAAGAGTCAACGTTATAGCGCCACCAACTGGCAGCAGGAAGTGTGTCATTTTCAAAATGCTTTGAATTCAGCATCTTATTTTTACTCGATTTGCTGCAAATTTCATCAGAATAATGACAAAACACGGCCGATGAAAATCTGTTGTGGGGATATTGATATCTAATATAGTGTTGCCATGGCAACGTGTCAAACTTGAATATTCTGTTATGGTGAGTTTGAGGCAGATAACAAGCTCAGATTTACATGAAACTCAAAACACATATAGGTATTATTGATAGCTAGACAATGGCAAAAGTTCATAAGAGGGCGTGGAAGAGGCACTCTATAGCGCCACCTTTTGTCAAAAGTGGGGGGGTTAGTTTTAGTTACAGACACCAAACTCAGTACAAAAATTGGTCTTATCAAGACGGACAACTTTCTAATTCACAGTCATCAGCTATGATCAACAGGAAGTCGGCTATTTTGATTTGAATGTGGATTGTTTTTTACATTTAGCTGTGAATTAATGCATACTGCTCAGAGGAGAGTAACACTATACACACCAAACTTTGTCTACATGTTGAAAAAACATTGAGGAACTTAAATTGTGAATGGGTTTTGGATAGCTTGGATGGTTTTGTCGTGGTGGTTTTTTTAAATGACAGTAAAGATGGAATTATTAATTTTCCTGCATTTTTAAATTCCAAACACTTCAAAACCTTTTTTCGTACAGAAAATAAAGTTATTCTGAGTAAATATGCATAGTTTCATGACTTTACAACACTGTATGGATAACAGAAATTTAAAAAATTGTCAGAAATCTCATCTCACTTTGTCCTTCTGTTTGAGTGTGTGTGCTTAGACTTCCATTGTCTGAGAGAAAATGCGCCCCTACAGGTTCAATTCCCGGACTAAAAATGGGAGGAGACTCTCTTTTGGTTTCACTTTTAAATCAGTTAAAATACAAATAAATACTTGGATTTAATTCACACTGACAAGCTAAACCAACATATATGATTATTATCAGGTCAGGGCTCATTAATAATTGATGTGTGGTCAGTGATACGTGAGAAACACAAGAGATGAATCACCGCTCTGAGCAAGAGCGTGTGGAATGATGAGCTCAGAAAAAAACGAGTTTATTCTTGTTTTATAGCTATTAAAAATAAAGTATTGCAGCGATATCACACAATTCACCAATTAGAGCATACCAAGAGCTAAATTAAGATGTTTTTGAACTGTTTGTGTGAAAATGAAATATTCGCGGCTGCCTATCTGAAATCACTGCCTCCGATCAGCACGCACAGTGTCACAAGTTCAAAACTAACGAATTTATTCTTGTTTAAGAGCTTTTTAAAATTAATTATTGCCATAAATGCACACAATACACCCATTATAACACAACACGAGCTAAATACAGGTGTTTGTGACCCGTTTATGTGTGCAAGACTATTTGAAAGCGCGACTGGCAGAATAACATATATCTCTCGAGCTGAAGGATTCTGCCTTTCATCGTAAGAACGAACACATCACGGACAAGATTATTTCAAAATACATAATAGCTTGGCGAATATAAACGAAAACAGCCACGTGAACATAAACTGTTGAGAAATAAATCTGAAGTGGATCTACTGGATTTTAATATTAAGTAACTGCATATATCAGCTGCTTCGGTCTTCAGTTTTAATCTATATAAAAAATTAAACTCATTCATCTTGGCTGCTTTTTTAATGTGTGTACGTATTTATTTATTATTTTGCTCTAACAAGACTTAATCTATATTTAATTAAATCAATTACATTTTATTTTACATTTGATTTGTCCATTTCTGCATCTAAACGCCTAAAAACCTAAAACATGCTCTATTATACTATTGTTAGCAATTTCTTTATCGTCCAATTTATCTGGTGTGTACACTTTTATTTTTATTTTATTTTTTTTATAATAAACTTGTTTGTTAGATTATACACAGTTACAGTGCTCTATAATAAATATTGACAGGTTTTATTCAAGCTGTTTAGAATGATTGCCGTAGGCTAAATTTTTAAAATGTAAATCCAAAAAAAAAAAAAAAAAAATTACATTTTGTATAATTTCATAGTTTATGCATTATAGTTATAAAAACAAATAAATTTAGAAATCTTAGGCCTTGTCCTTTTCTGACAGTTTTAGGGATTTTTAAAAATCCTAAAAAACCTTATTTGTGCTGCAAATAATAATTTCTAATTAATTTGATACTGACCTCTGACATCCTGTGACATGATATTTATTTGAATTTACATAATCTCATGGATGTAACAGTAAAACTCATGTTAATAATTTCTAATTAATTTGATACTGACCTCTGACATCCTGTGACATGATATTTATTTGAATTTACATAATCTCATGGATGTAACAGTAAAACTGTTCAGCTCACAGATCAAGACTAAGCTCTAATGCAAGCAGAACTTTCACAAATGCTTGTAGTTCAATAAAATCATTACAAAACACTTACAAATCATTTAAGGGATTTGATAACACTGTAAAATAATGTCTAATTTGTTAACATTAGCAAATGCATTGATAACACTTTATAATAACTGCACTCATTAGTAAATAGTCAGTTCATGCTTCATAAAGCCTTGTCCCAATATTAATAGTCAGTAGTAAGCAGTTTATAAATACAGCTATAAATAGCTTGTTCTTGGTTTATAAGCACATTTATTAAAAAGGAGAGTAAAGGGTCAGTTATCTTCCTATGAAAAATAAAAAAATAAAAATAAACAAACAACAACAGAGATTGATACAGAACTCAGAAATTTTATTTTGGATTTATGATAAACTCAGCCTGTAAATGAATTCATTCTCCTCCAAGAAGACACAAGTAGTTCACACCAAATTTTTTAACATGAAGCCAATATACTGAAGATGTTAAATTTCGAATGGGTTTAGGATACCTTAAATGGTGTGGCCATAGAGATTTATTAAAGTAACATAAAAAAATACAATAGTTATTTTACTATATCTTTAAAATTTTTAATTCCAACTCTTCATAATTTTTTTATATACGTAGAAGTCATCATTTGAAGGAAGTACAGTAAGTTTCATAGCTTTATCATTTTCAAGAGCCAGCATAAAATTAAAACTATCATAACATATAAATCAAGCTTGCAATTCTTAGTACCAATAATGGCCACCAGATGGAGCTATAGGATTACTTTTAAATAATTATTGTAGAAACAAGTATGATTTAAATCATTTATAGAAATCTTTCAAAGAAAAATAATATGAATTTTATGTATTTTACTGATAAAATGACCCTCACTTAATTAGAATAACAAGCTGAAGTATTGTGAACTGTATATTAAGAATAATTCTTTATAGGCTTTACGGACAGATACGTTTTGAGTGACTCTTGAAGGATCAGCACCACATCCTCTTTTACAACTGTTTAAAGAATGTATCTTACAGAACAGGTGTGGATGAATTTTGAATAGCTTGAATGGTTTTGTCGTGGTGATTTTTTTAAATAACAGTAAAAAAGGAACCAGTAAATGTATTTTATTTTTTTAAGTGCTGCTTCTAAACACTTCAAAAAAATGTACACATAGAAGACAAGTCATTCTGAGGAAATATGCATAGTTTCATGACTATACAACACTATATGGATGATTGAAAATTAAAAAACTATAATACATCTGATGTCACTCTGTCCCTCTGTCACTGTGTGTAATGTGTGTGTGTGTATGTGTGTGTGTGTGTGTGTGTGTTAAGTGAATTAGGTGTGAAACTATCAGGGAGCATTTAGTCTCCATCGCCAACATTTTACAGAACTGCCACTTTCCTGGAGTCTCAGAATTACAATGTGTCAGGTTCTGAGAAATCAAAGATTCCAAAAAATTATTTAATTAGAATACCATGAAGTATTGTGAAATACTATATATTAAGACTTTATATATAGGCTTTATGAACAGATTAGAGTGACTTGTGAAGGACCAGAACCACCTCCTCTTGTTCGATGGTTTGAGGAATATATCTTCCAGAATCCGGGATTAAGATTTAGGAGCTCATTTTTATTCCACCTCCTTTCCTGAAAGTCTGTCTTGCAGAATTGACTAAAAATTAATCTTCACATTAATTCCTAATTATTTTGCAATTATTTTTGTCAGTTCTTCTTGACCTGTTTTTTTTTTTTTTCTTCTTCTTTTCGGACCTCATGACCCAGTCAGCATTTTTGTACAATGGTCAAGTCTTAACTTATTTATTTCTGTATTGCATTTGTGTTTGATATTTCTCATGAGTATTTCATAATTTTCGACTTTGAGTAAAACAGTTTGAGTTAAAACTCTTTTTTAGCGCATTTCATCTGTAAAAGAAAACATGCCTAATAATTCTGCACATGAATATAAGGAGTTTTTCTCTTCCAGCTTTCCTGGACTATTGTATAGCACTCATAAATGATTAAATAAAAAATAATGGTAGTTATTAAGATTGATTTGGTTTGGAATTGGTAAAATGTGCTTGGAAAAAAATCACAATAAAACAATGTTTTAATGTTTAAGTTTGGAATATTAACTGACATGAATGAATGCTATATAAATATTGTTCATGTTAACATAATGTTTATAAATGAAATCTTATTGTAAAGTGTTACTAAATATATATATATATATATATATATATATATATATATTGTTCTGTGAATGTGATTTTAAAGTCTAGATGATTCGGATTAACCCTTTAACCGCCATATCCTTTAAAACCTCACTGCCAGAGGGATATTGTGAATGCATGTGCCCGCTGGGCACAGTTTACCTGATGCCACCGGGGTGGCGATGGCATTGGTGGCTTGAGCCCGCCATCGCTGCTTGCAGCTATATTTATTATTATTATTCTTCTTCTCCAAAATGAATCGCATTTTTGAGGGCCTAAACATGCTCGAAAAGTCATGAAACTTTGCACACACCTCAGAACTGGCGAAAATTTACGTCTGATATGGGTTTCAGAAGTGGGTGTGGCAAAATGGCTCAACAGCGCCACCTATACACGTTCAACGGTGTGCGCCTCGAGCTACGTTTCATGTACATGTATGAAAATCGGTATACACATGTAACTCTCCAATACCTACAAAAAAGTCTCTTGGAGCAAAATCCGAAACCCAACAGGAAGTCGGTTATTACTAATATTATGAGCAAATTTTGTGTCATTTTTGTCATTTCCATGCGTTGTATTTTAACGAACTCCTCCTAGAGATTCATTCAGATCAACACCAAATTTGGTATGCCTAATCTGAAGGCCTTTGCGATGTTAAATTGCGAAGTTTTTGAGTTTTCGTTAATGGGCGTGTCCGTGGCGGCCTGGCGAATTTCGATGATTCGCCATGAAACAGGAAGTTGCTATAACTCAGACATACAATGACCAATCTGCCCCAAACTTCACATGTTTGATGAGACTCCTGACCTGAACAGATTGACATGCCCATATTCAGTTATAGTCATAGCGCCACCTATTGGCAACAGGAAGTGACATATTTTACACTGCGATGAACTACTCCTAGAAATTTTATGACATCAATGTATTTTTTGTGGTCAGTCTAATCTAAAGCCCTGTGCGATGTTAAGTTGTGAAGATCTTGAGTTTTCGTTAAAAGGCGTGTCCATGGCGCCGTCACGAAGTTCGATGTCTCGCCATGGGAATAAAAGATGTTATAACTCAGGCATAAAATGTCCGATCTTCCCCAAACTTCACATGTGTGATAAGAGTCCTGGCCTGAACACATCTGAAGGCCAAAATTCCATCAGGTGTGGCAAAATGGCTCGATAGCGCCACCTATACACTTTCAACAGAGTGCGCCTCGAGCTATGTTTCACGTACATGTACAAAAATCGGTATACACATGTAACACACCAATACCTAAAAAAAAGTCTCTTGGTACGAAATCCGAATCCCAACAGGAAGTCGGTTATTTAGAATTTTCTCTGCAATATTGGCATTGTTTTTGCCATTTTCAGGGGTTGTACTTTAACGAACTCCTCCTAGAGATTTATTTAGATCAACACCAAACCTGGTCAGTGTAATCTTAAGCCCTTTGCGATGTTAAATTGCGAAGATCTTTAGATTTCGTTAAAGGGCGTGTCCATGGTGGCCTGACAAATTTCGATGTTTCGCCATGAAAAAGGAAGTTGCTGTAACTCAGACATACAATGTCCAATCTGCCCCAAACTTCACATGTTAGATAAAACTTCTGCCCTTAACAGATCTACATGCCCACATTCAGTTATAGTCATAGCGCCACCTATTGGCAACAGGAAGTGACATGTTTTACGCTGCAACAAACTACTCCTATAATTTTTTTGAGATTAACATATATTTTGTGGTCAGTCTAATCTAAAGGCCTGTGCAATGTTAACTTTTGGAGATCTTGAGTTTTTGTTAAAGGCCGTTTCCATGGCGCCATGACAAAATTTGATGTCTTGCCACAGCAAGAGAAGTTGTTGTAACTCAAGCATAAAATGTTCAATCTTCCCCAAACTTCACATGTTCGATAAGAGTCCTGGCCTGAACACATCTGAAGGCCAATATTCCATTATAATGATAGCGCCACCTGCTGGCAACGGTAAGATTGGCACATATATGGGATATACTTTGATATATTCCACTTATATTTAGGACATTAAATGCATATTTCTCAACGTTCACCTTTTTACTAAAGCAACACGATGGCGGTGAGCCCGGGTGCGAGGGCCCGTTCATCGCTGCTTGCAGCTTTAATTATTATTATTATTCTTCTTCTTCTTCTCCCGAATGAATCGCATTTTTGAGGGCTTTAACATGCTCAAAAAGTCATGAAACTTTGCACACGCGTCAAACCTGGTGAAAATTTTCGTCTGATATAGGATTCAGAAGAGGGTGTTGCAAAATGGCTCGACAGCGCCACCTATACTAAGAAAATCAACAGCCTTCCAGCTATGTTTCACGTACATGCACGAAAATTGGCACACATATGTAACACACCAATACCTACAAAAAAGACTCTTGGACCAAAATTCTAAACCCAACAGGAAGTCGGTTATTTTTAATATTATGAGCAAATTTTGTGTAATTTTGTTCATTTCCATGTGTTGTATTTTAACTAACTCCTCCTAGAGATTTCCTCAAATCAACACCAAATTTGGTGTGACTAATCTAAAGGCCTTTGCGATGTTAAATTGCGAAGATCTTGAGTTTTCGTTGCAGGGCGTGTCCGTGGCGGCCTGGCGAATTTCGATGATTCGCCACGAAAAATGAAGTTGCTATAACTCACACATACAATGTCCAATCTGCCCCAAACTTCACATGTTTGATGAAACTCTGAACCTGAACAGATTGACGTGCCCATATTCCGTTAAAGTCATAGCGCCACCTATTGGCAACAGGAAGTGTCATATTTTACGCTGTGATGAACTACTCTTAGAAATTTTTTGACATCAATGTATTTTTTGTGGTCAATCTAATCTAAAGGCCTGTGCGATGTTCAGTTGTGAAGATCTTGAGTTTTCGTTGAAAGGCGTGTCCACGGCACCATGGCGAAGTTCGATGTCTCGCCATGTTAATAAAAGATGTTATAACTCAGGCATAAAATGTCCGATCTTCCCCAAACTTCACATGTGTGATAAGAGTCCTGACCTGAACAGATCTGCAGGCCAATATTCCACCGGGTGTGGCAGAATGGCTCGATAGCGCCACCTATACACTTTCAACGGAGTCTGCCTCGAGCTATGTCTCACGTACATGTACAAAAATTGGTACACACATGTAACACTCCAATACCTACAAAAAAGTCTCTTGGTACGAAATCCGGATCCCAACAGGAAGTCGGTTATTTTGAATTTTCCCTTCAAAATTGGTGTTGTTTTTGCCATTTTCAGGGGTTGTACTTTAAAGAACACCTCCTAGAGATTTATTCAGATCAACACCAAACTTGGTCAGTGTAATCTAAAGCCCTTTGCGATAATAAATTGCGAAGGACTTGAGGTTTCGTTAAAGGGCGGGTCCATGGCGGCCTGACAAATTTCGATGTTTCGCCATGAAAAAGGAAGTTGCTGTAACTCAGACATACAATGTCCAATCTGCCCCAAACTTCACATGTTAGATAAAACTTCTGCCCTTAACAGATCTACATGCCCACATTCAGTTATAGTCATAGCGCCACCTATTGGCAACAGGAAGTGACATGTTTTACGCTGCGAAAAACTACTCCTATAATTTTTTTGAGATTAACATATATTTTGTGGTCAGTCTAATATAAAGGCCTGTGCAATGTTACCTTTTGGAGATCTTGAGTTTTTGTTAAAGGGCGTTTCCATGGCGCCATGACAAAATTTGATGTCTTGCCACAGCAAGAGAAGTTGTTGTAACTCAAGCATAAAATGTTCAATCTTCCCCAAACTTCACATGTTTGATAAGAGTCCTGGCCTGAACACATCTGAAGGCCAATATTCCATTATAATGATAGCGCCACCTGCTGGCAACGGTAAGATTGGCACATATATGGGATATACTTTGATATATTCCACTTATATTTAGGACATTAAATGCATATTTCTCAACGTTCACCTTTTTACTAAAGCAACACGATGGCGGTGAGCCCGGGTGCGAGGGCCCATTCATCGCTGCTTGCAGCTTTAATTAGGGCCCGAGCACCGAGGTGCGAGGACCCTCTTGTATCTGCTTTGTTTATTATTATTATTATTCTTCTTCTTCTTCTCCCGAATGAATCGCATTTTTGAGGGCTTTAACATGCTCAAAAAGTCATGAAACTTTGCACACGCGTCAAACCTGGTGAAAATTTTCGTCTGATATAGGATTCAGAAGAGGGTGTGGCAAAATGGCTCGACAGCGCCACCTATACTAAGAAAATCAACAGCCTTCCAGCTATGTTTCACATACATGCACGAAAATTGGCACACATATGTAACACACCAATACCTACAAAAAAGACTCTTGGACCAAAATTCTAAACCCAACAGGAAGTCGGTTATTTTTAATATTATGAGCAAATTTTGTGTAATTTTGGTCATTTCCATGTGTTGTATTTTAACTAACTCCTCCTAGAGATTTCCTCAAATCAACACCAAATTTGGTGTGACTAATCTAAAGACCTTTGCGATGTTAAATTGCGAAGATCTTGAGTTTTCGTTGCAGGGCGTGTCCGTGGCGGCCTGGCGAATTTCGATGATTCGCCACGAAAAATGAAGTTGCTATAACTCACACATACAATGTCCAATCTGCCCCAAACTTCACATGTTTGATGAAACTCTGAACCTGAACAGATTGACATGCGCATATTCAGTTATAGTCATAGCGCCACCTATTGGCAACAGGAAGTGTCATATTTTACGCTGTGATGAACTACTCTTAGAAATTTTTTGACATCAATGTATTTTTTGTGGTCAGTCTAATCTAAAGGCCTGTGCGATGTTCAGTTGTGAAGATCTTGAGTTTTCGTTCAAAGGCGTGTCCACGGCACCATGGCGAAGTTCGATGTCTCGCCATGTTAATAAAAGATGTTATAACTCAGGCATAAAATGTCCGATCTTCCCCAAACTTCACATGTGTGATAAGAGTCCTGACCTGAACAGATCTGCAGGCCAATATTCCACCGGGTGTGGCAGAATGGCTCGATAGCGCCACCTATACACTTTCAACGGAGTCTGCCTCGAGCTATGTCTCACGTACATGTACAAAAATTGGTACACACATGTAACACTCCAATACCTACAAAAAAGTCTCTTGGTACGAAATCCGGATCCCAACAGGAAGTCGGTTATTTTGAATTTTCCCTTCAAAATTGGTGTTGTTCTTGCCATTTTCAGGGGTTGTACTTTAAAGAACTCCTCCTAGAGATTTATTCAGATCAACACCAAACTTGGTCAGTGTAATCTAAAGCCCTTTGCGATAATAAATTGCGAAGGACTTGAGGTTTCGTTAAAGGGCGGGTCCATGGCGGCCTGACAAATTTCGATGTTTCGCCATGAAAAAGGAAGTTGCTGTAACTCAGACATACAATGTCCAATCTGCCCCAAACTTCACATGTTGGATAAGACTCTTGTCCTGAACAGATCTACATGCCAATATTCAGTTATAGTCATAGCGCCACCTATTGGCAACAGGAAGTTACATATTTTACACTGCGACAAACTACTCCTAGAAATTTTATGACATCAATGTCTTTTTTGTGGTCAGTCTAATCTAAAGACCTGTGTGATGTTTAGTTGTGAAGATCTTGAGTTTTTGTTAAAAGGTGTGGGTC